>NC_136877.1:27572898-27830390 GCF_949152265.1 Phoxinus phoxinus
TTTACATTGAAATTTGCACAAAAGTACCAAATATTTGCTGATCCACCACCATGATGATGCAGTGATTGCATAATTTGCCGCCATTACAAAAAACTCAAATTATTGCTCTCCTGAAGACTTGTCACCAATAATAACTGCCTTGATTCAGAGCAGAACACCGATCGAACACATTCCCATTCTTTACCGAAATGCATGCTGCCAGATGATCTGGCCTCTTGACATTTCGGACACGCATGAATTACGTTAATTGTTGTGGTTCGAAGCGACATATACACCTGCACCACCACCTCTCAAGCTCAAAAGCATCCAAAGTGACAGACTGGTTCTGCTGGAGACGAGCTGGGTACCTTCGACTCCATTGAGGGGCGAGACAGGTGTGGCACGGCTGCCAGGCTCCTGTACTCGCGGCGGTCAGATGACAGGGAGGGACGAGAGCTGAGAGGACCACTGCCCTCACCATCAATCTCATCCATAAACACCTCATTATTCAGCTCAGGCTGAAAGAGCCATCATGTACAGCATATCAACATCACACTTGCATTCTTAAGTTTTGGTGAGTCAATACACACCAAATAAGGGTTATGTGTCAGGCTCATACCATCATGTTGACGAAGGCTGGAATACATTACAGGACTTTTAAAATCTGAACAGATTTTAATCATACACTTGCTGACTTAAAATAAAAAGGGCATCATACACTAAATAACGGAGGATCACACACATAACAGACTGTCAAACTGTTCTGTCAACAAACTCCCGCAAAACTACGTGCTTCATTGTTAGGAGACACATAAATTAAAACAATATGCATTCTAAAATTGGCGCAAAATATCAAACATGTTTGATATCCTCCGACTGGATGGAGTCATAATCGGAAGCTTGAAAAAAATCTGTCTATGTCCACACGTGATTGTGACATCTGCGCAAACTCAGACTGGCCAAAATCTGCAGACTGACTTTCAGCAACTAGCCCTGATGCTTCCGAACTGAAAATCGGAGCCAAAACCAGGGATAAAGTCATGTAGTGTATTCCAGTTTAAAACAGCCCTTAAAAAATGTTACGTATTACAAACATAGAAGACATACCTCTGGTGACGGCTGCTTTGCGCTGACATTGTTCCGTGGAGCGTAAAGATCCTAACAAATGAGAGTGAAAAGGAAAGATTCAGTTAAGACACACTTGATACAAAACAAGTCCTGTTGGATGAGAGGACACACTTTACACACTGGAAGGAGTCACAATATCAAAACAAGAACATCAAACAACCAAGTGACAGATGAATGACACACATTAGTGACCCTGTGAAATGAACTTCTGGATTCGACAGCACCATACGAGTGACTCATGCACAACAACAGCAAATAGGAAACAAGCTCCCAAAGGAACAAGTGTCCAATGGGAAGACTCCCCAAACAGGAAGTATGGGTGACCAAGCACTGGATTACGGGGGAACCACACATGCTCACAACCTTGCGGAGCATTTGTCCTACCTGTGGGGGTTCCAGTACGGCCAGGGAGTGTGGCACAGCTGCGAAGGCCTTATATACCTGCTTGATATTGATGGGGTATTCCTCATGTGTGTCAGGGGATGGGGCACGAGGCTGTACGAGGGGTTGGGGGGGGGTCGAAGACGGAGGGGTGTGGGGGTAGAGAAACAGACAGAGGACAAAAAGGATGGAACAGCTAATGAGAGACAGAGCAGCAAAGGCAGAGCACAGGAGGAAAATGCAGGGCTAGACCGCATGCAGCCCACTCGCCAATGTCAATGGAAAGATGGAGAGAGAGGAGAGGAGAGGAGAGGAGAGAGATTGATAGTATGAGGGAGGTCTGTGGTTATGGTGACTGGGGCAAACGACTCTGGACGATATTTTAGTTTACACTGGTATCCTGAGATAATGCGAGTGTAAACCTTGCTGTGCAAACAATGTGGTTTTTGTGATTAGGGAAAGAAAAAAAAAAATCCAAAAGAAGTGTCTTGATAGAAAACAGGCACAATGTTACTTGCAGTGAGAAGTTGATATGTCTTTGTTTTCTAAACAACCCGTTTTTATGACCTGGATTATGGTGTGACCGTTTGTTAGGCTTAATAGGCACAGCGGTAATCACACCTTGGAATATATAAGGAGAAAATAAAATAACAGTTGTGTTCTGTTGGTCTTTAGGCATTGGTAACTGAGGATGAAGGGGGAGCCTCATTAGGGTTCAGACAGTGGTGAGGGATCTTACAGTGGTCTGAGAGCTGATGGGAGAGAGGCCATGCTGGAAAGGGTTGGGACTGCTGTGGCCATCCTGACTGGCTGGAGACACAGCGGGTCGCACCCTAGAGAGAGGCTGGATGGCACCAGGTTTAGTCTAGAAAGAGAGAGAAATTAAACAACAGTAAATACAACTATCCACCATTTGGATTGCAAGATGCCGAAAGTACTATAGCCAAGACACTTTCCAGTGAACTTTACTGTATTTGACATTTTGCATTTGCATAATAATTGCAAGTTTAACATAATATGGTCGGTAATGTAATTCAGATTAATATTAGCATGAACTTGCTCTATTATACATTACTAGATATCTACACTTTTGGACACTCACTGATGATGAACTATCCTTGGTGTTTGCATTTGAAGGGAACTGAATGTTTGACTGAAACACACAAACAAGAAAATGATGAACATGATGTAAAAAATTGTGAAAGAAAGAGAAAGTTTTCACATGGGATTTGCCATTTCAAGACCAGTAACTGCACATGTGGGCTTTATTATATTAGAATTCAAAAGATTGGTAAGGGTTTCTATTAATAATAATAAGAAATGTTTCTTGAGCATCTAATCAGATTGTTAGAATGATTTCTGTAGGATCATGTGACACTGAAGACTGGAGTAATGATGCTGAAAATTCACCTTTACCATCACAAGAATAAAATATATTTAAAAATATATATTAAATATATTATTATAATTTAAAATGTTTTCTATTTTTACTGTATTTTTTTATCAAATAAATGCAGCCTTGGTGATAAGATACTTTTTTATTACATTTCTTTTTTAAATCACCAACCACAAACTTTGAACAGTATGGAGATGGAAATTATCATGTAACAAACTACATACGATTCCTAAGGTCTTATTACGCAGTGTTAATTTACAAAGCTGTAGTTACATGCTCAGTTGCTTGGTTTGGTGTAAATACTATAAGAGTCAAGCATTTCACTGCTGCAGAGAGCATGAAAAGCAGGACATGCTCAGTTACAGTCAGGCTCGTACACCATTCCTCTCTTAACATCTAATGCAAAGCCAAATGGAGCTAGTGCAGGCCATACAAGGGCTGGTCAGCCCACTTACATATCGAACCTCTCTTCCAAGCATCGCAGAGGTAGATTTGTGGGACTGCTGAGAAATATGGAAATGTCATGACGGCGGGTGGAATCAGAGCACATAGGCCATCAACCAGAATACTAACTTAATGAAGACATTAACTAGACCTGTAGTAGACCTGATAAATCTGTACAGCCTTCCCCATGGAAAATGTTTGACAGCCACATGAAAACAAATGAGAAAAGAAAGGGAATATAATGAAAAGGGAGTGAAACCGGTTTGAATGGGACTGACCTGCGAGTTGTGTGGAGAGTGTGCAGCATCTCGGACAGGACTGTCAATCCTGAGAAGCTCAGACGGTGAACCCTGAAATACAGCAAAATGAACACATCACTAGAGCAAGTACAGGAAGGGAATTAATCAGTCAGTGAAGTATTTCACAAAGCAAGATGAGGTCTGCCATTTCCAATAAGCTAAATTTGCCAAATTACAAAGTTTTATAGAAGCAGTTAATCTTGATTTGAGAGTAACAACAGCAAACCATAAACAATTGCGCTTGATGACAAATGTTTTGTATTACGTGCCTCAGATCATTTGAAATCAAGCGGTGATGCCATAAAAATGCATTCTTACAAACAGTGTCTACAACAATGTCATGCTAGTACAGAAAACATTTTAAATGTTTCTTTAAAAACCATAGTGTTTTATGTTCCTGTAAATGGCCAGTGGCAGGTCTGTATTTAAGGTGAGAGGCCTTAGCCCTTCACCCTTTGTCTTCAGCACCTGTTGATTTCACATTCAAAGCATTCTCAGTCACTCTGGGAATGTTTAAATGCCTCAAGACCATACATTAAAGCACAGTACAAAGTCCCATATTTGAATCATTTCCGTTTTCAGCTTCACCTATTTTCTAATCATGGGAAATGTACATAGACATGTATTTTTCAGTGAAACTGAAATTTTACAACCCAAGGAAGTCTAAAGCAGCTATTCAAGTCTTTGGATGGCATTTGGGATTAAGGAGGTATGTTAACTCTAAAAAGCTACTGATGACACACCATGCTTGACCAGAAACACACACAGTCACAAAACACACTCCTCAAGGCTGCTTGCCTTGCTGTACAAGCAGGGTTGCAGCTGCCCATGCCTGCCGTAACCCACAGGTGGCCCTGATAAAATTCGCTCCTCAGGAGGGCAGCCTTTGCCCTTGCGATTAGCCACAAGGAAGGGGTTTTCACTAAAGCAGATTGGCTGGGAGTCCACAAGACATTCTTCCTCCTGGTTAGTTTCTTGTGGCACTCCTAGAGCTGGGAGTGGGTCCCATGTGTCGGCTTGGGACTGATTTAAAGCCGCTGGACTTGCGGCTGGGCAGACTGGAGATGAAGGGAGGGCAATGGGCTCTACATGGTACATAGAGGCATGGACTTTCTCAAAACCCAGGGGATCTACAGGGCCAGCTGGCATGGCAGCCTCCATTGTGACGAATGCAGCAAAGGAGGGAGAAAACTGAGGAATGAGAGAGAGAATGTGGTCGACAGAGACAAAAGGGAGAATAATGTGAGAAGGAAACAAAGACAAATAAAAGAGCAGAGCAACTAATGATACATAAAGGGGATAGGAAAATGACACGAGAATGAGAACACAGAAAATGTAAAAGAAAAGAAAAGCAGGGAAGAATCACAGCCATGCTAAAGTCACAAACATCTACCAGTCACGCCAATTCAGATGAGTGAGGAGCTAAATACAGCTATCCCATCATCCTGAGACATCTCACAGTGAACAGTCACTCAATCCTGAACATTTGCACTAATGTGCTCTGTGCTTTAATACAGACTTTAGGCTTGATATGTCCTGTGAAAACTTGCTTCAATTGTGGCTTCACAAACAGGTGCAGTTGGTGGCACATTGTGATGCTTAAGTTGTGACCGTCGCACACAGTTAATGGCCTCATTCTGATAAAAAACTTCATTCAATGGCTCTTGTGTGCAGATAAAAGTCACTGCTCTACAAAACAGTATCTATAAATAGCCGTGACTAAATGGTTCTTCATATACCACCAAAAAAAAAAAAGAAAACGGTGAGCTAGTGTTTCCCTGTCTAAGAGCAGTCCACCCCCTCTCCATGCCTCACTTATATTTGCTAACAGCTGCTAGTGCTATGTAGGTTATACATTCCCAGAAAATAGACACAGGCAAAAAATTATGACAAAGGGGCAAGGAATATATCAAGGAACATCAAAAAACAAATTACAAAGCTCAAATTACATCTACTACATTTTATAACCTTTACTGAACATCACTAAAGGCAATAAATCCCTGTTAGTGGGATGTTTGTGTGGAATTAACAAAACAATTTACTGACTTAACTCTTAACTCAACGTCCAACAACCAATGGATACTGTTATTATTTTAGTAAAAGATAAAACACTCAGAAAAAAGAAAAAGAAGAAAAAGTAGTAAAGAGGTGAATGAGTGAAAGAAATAACAGAAAAGTCAAAGAGTTGTAGAGTAATAGCAGTGGTACACTCACAATACGATGACAGGAGCTGATTCCAAACGGCTCGACACTATATAACTTAAGTGTCAAGATCTTCCAAGGGTCCCTCATTCGCAATGGCCACACCCACCCATTAAACCATTCAACCAATCAGCTCACAGCATACATTTTAAAATAACTTGAGCTACTGTCAGCTGTCGGTCAGCACCTCCCCCTCACTACCCCTCAAGCACCGGCAAATACAATCTGCATTTTGTCAGAGGTATGGCTGGAATGGCCAGCAGCTGGACTGCTTCACCTTTGGCACTACTAGTAAAAGGAGCACTACTAAGCAAATGTAAAGCTTGACCTCATAATGTTTTAGAAGACCAATACACTAAGCATTCAAGCATCTGAGGAAATATGAGCTGACCCATAAGCTTTGTGCTTTGATACTTTTAATAAGTAACTAAGACTAAGCTTTTAAATTTGGCCAATTTTATCACAAAATTCAAACATAAATGTAATTTTGATGCTCTTTAATGTAGTGTGACAGAACGATCTCTGCAGCCGCCTCAGCTCAAGCGGCAGAGCGGCGTACAAGTGTACCCATCCTCTCTTCCACTAGTTACAGCATAAAATAAACATGAATCAACAATCAGGTATTTAGAAAGAAACCATAGAACTTACTGAAATGTATCATGTCTCATGTTATCTCTCAATCAGTGTTTCGACCGCAAAAAAGTGTCAATAAAATACTGTAGCTTGTAAACAATGATACATAACTTTGTATTTACCTCAGGGAAGCTATTCAATATCCATAAACTCGCCAGTTAATTCGAAATAATAACTCTATATGTAATATACACTGTTACATATTTATAATATTTTTACCTGTTAGTGATGTCTTATTGAATAAATCGGCCACGAAGAAAACAAAAACAAAAAAACATGCTGACAGCAATATAACTATATAATTAAAGTTTATATAAAAACTGCCCCAAAATTTTTTATGTTTCTTATTGTTGACTATTATATCTAAAAATAATTCGCAAGATAATTTAATAGTTAAGACTCTGCTCAGTCAAACCTTTAAAGTGCCCCATAAAATTATGGATTTTTGAAAATGACCTTTCATGCAGTGTGTAATGTAGCTATATCTGAATGTAAAGAGTCTGCAAATTTGTAAAACTGAAAGTACATCATAAATAATAATAATAAGTTTAATTTATATTGCACTTTACACATGAACAAACATGTCTCAAAGTGCTACAGTTGCACAGATAAAAACAATCAAAACAGCAAGAAACAAAATTATATTTAAGAAAATGCAGTAAAAAATAAATAGGTCTTTAATTTATTTTTAAAAACCTCTATAGACTGTGGCGCCCTCAAGTTGTTGGGGAGGGCATTCCACAAACGAGGCACAGCCACCTGGAAGGCCCTATCTCCCATTGTGCAGAGTTTGGACTTGGGGACCTGGAGTTTGTTAGTCAGAGGAACGGAGATGTCGGGTTGGGTTGTGTCTATTGATGAGTTCTTTGAGGTACAATGGTGCGCTGCCGTAGACACACTGATAGGCCAGGAGACAGATCTTAAATAAAAATAGTTTATCTCAAAAGAAAGAGTCGACTCTGAACCGCCCAAACGAGTCGTTTGGAGTTCGAATCTATTTTCGCGAAGAACAACATTTACATAATGCCCGCCTATGTTCTGCGTGGACAGGACATCTTGATGTAGCTTGTTCGTGTGGATATCATGTCGTAAAGACGCTTGCGCCTTTTGTCTCTTGCGATGGAGGTTCAGGTTGAATGACTAGTTTTTCTGATAATTCATCATCGGACTCACGCTCTAATTGACATGGTAAAACGACGTCATCGTTCGTTACCGTCTTTAGTTTAAAAAGTGTACAATCGCTGAGCTGTAGGAAGCCTCCGGATGGAGCTGAAGTTGTAATGGCAATGGCCGTTTTAGTTTTCGACATGCGCTGTACGTGGTAGACCAATCACAACAGACTGAGCTGTCTGGCCAATCAGAGCAGAGTAGCTCACAGAAAGGAGGGATTTAGAGAGACTGATTAATCCATGGAGCCGGTTGAGAATCATTGAAAAATGTGGTGATGTGCAATGTTTATTAATTAAATAACTTGCTATGAAGTTATTAAAATGAAACGTTTTTTTTTTTTTTTTTACCTTTGAAGCATGTGTAGCGGGACACCGGACTACGCCACCCTGTTTACCAGGGAAATATTAATCCTCATAGATTTAAAATTTTACACAAGAACGAAATTGTCAAGAAGGGCTAGAGACGTGGATACCAATAATACAAAAGCTTTATTTTATTACTCACAATAGTTTTAAAAGATATCAAAGCTGGGTCATCAACATTCGCAATACAAGGGAGACCACGAGATAAAAAGGAGGCCGAGGCTTAACGGCAGATGCCTGAACCTAGTAAGCACAAGGCTTCTGTAGCACATGTAAACCTATTTTAGGAGACCTCCTAAATAAAATTAGGAGACTTTAAAATAACATAATTGGGGCAATGTAATATTATTAGTATTGTACAACTGACAGTATAGTTTACAGATTTAATTGAGAGACTTTCTTTCCGAACTGATTCTGATACATATCCAAATGAATTGAAATTGGAATCGAATCAAGAGGTTGTGAATTGAAATCGAATAGAAATAACTGAATAAACTGTGTGTCAATACTCAGCCCTAGTCTGCAGTGACGAAGGCTCATTTCGTGGACTTGTAGCAGCCAGTGGGTGTATGCACTTTGATAAGGAAGCATTTGTTTGGAAATCCTTACCTGGCATTTATGTCCAAAAGTCTTTCAAATATTTTTTTTCTAGATCCTATTTACTAAAACATGATGCTACATGTAGGTACTTACTCTGTTAACTTTCTGTAGACTAGTCGTAGGCAGAGCCGCCAGTGTCTTGTAGTCCAGTTTCAATGGCCCAGTGCTCAAATTCTGTAGAGAGAGCATTAGAAAGATTACATTGAAATATCTTTGTTCACTGAAAAAACATGTTCAACAATCTTCTGAACTTTATTTAGACTTTTCATTAAGTTTTGAGTATGAGGACACTGGATCAAAAGAGCTTCTAATGTTCAGAGGTTCAGACATGACTCAGTTGTTCATGTTCAAGGTGACGGCTGGTCCCGCGTTTACTCCTGGAGCCCTACTGTGGGCCGTTATGACAGGGAGGGCATAAGGCCTCACCTCAGTTTCCTCCTCCAGCAAGCGAGTTGCCTCCTCGCGCTCCAAGCGCATACGCTCCTTTACCGAAAGAGGGAGGGTAATAAGGAGGGAGTGGGGGGTGGGTTGGTGAAATTTACCCAATCACACGCACACACATTTTACCGACACAAATATGGACACACACACACACATTCCGATGACATCCATTGCACAGATGGGGATGAGGTTTAGGTGACAGAGTCATGGATGAAAAATTAAATCAGGGAACCAAGTAGACACGAGAACATATTTAATGAAGTAGATGAATGGAATTGAGAAGAAACGAGATGTGATGTTTGGAATGAGCAACACCCAAAATCATTCAGTAGGGTTTGGGGGGAAAGTGGGGCATAAGATAAGAGAGAGAGAAGAAAAGGACAGATCCACATATATTAGTTATAGTTATTGGGGAGATTTGGAAGTTGTTGTCATTTTAATAGCAGTTGTTCTTAAGATAATAATCTGTTATGACAAATGCGATTTGGGAAGGAAATTACTCACCACTTTTTCCATCTCCTCCCGTTCCCACTGGGACGTCTCTCTTGCCATCTCTACCTCCTGCAGGAAAGTTCAGACAGAAGAATGTTATTTTTCCATCCATGCCACAGTTCTTCCTATTCTGTGTGCCGCAGAGAGCTCACCTTCTGCATGATGTCGATCTCTTCAGGACTCAGGTCTCTGTCTACTGACGAGATGCTCTCCATACTGTTCTTGCGAACAATACCGGTCGCAAACGGGTTTGCAATAACACCAGGGGATGCCTGAAAAATCAAATCAATTACAAATAAATATGCAAAATATGTAGTAGTTTATACAGCAAGATACAAAAGTCTTAGGCACGTTAGTATTTACCAAAAATATGACTTCAAGCCAGTTATTTATATATATTGCTGTAGTGTCAGTAGGAAATATCAGTTTACATTTCTCCTGGATTTTGTGTCTGTCTCAGTATTTTCTGTTTCTTCATGTAAATCACAGACAGACTTGATGATGGTGAGATCAGAGTGGATACAAACAAAATATTTTGGTTGTCAGACTCCTTGTGCATACACAAATCTCACTGGATTATTACTTTGCGCATTACGTTAATTAATGCAAACGGAATGCTTGGAAATGTTAACTGATATTTCCTACTGACACACTACAGCAAAATATAAATAACTGGCTTAACCATTTTTTTGGGGTGAAAATAATAACATGCCCAAGACATTTGAAAAATACTGTACATATTATTATATAACTATTTGAGCCACAGCTGGACACCAGAGCAGATTGCTTCTCCTCCTGTAAAAGTGTTTACCTCTATGCCTGTAGCGTTTCTTGGGTCAAAGCCATCACACACAAGCATAACCAAGGAATCACCGGAGGCACGCAAGACCCTCACTGCTTCCGTGTGGGTCATACCCAGCAGACTGTTGTTGCCCACCTCAAGAATGCGCATGCCCACCCGCAGTCGGTCGTCTCGTGCAGCGGCACCACTGGTGCTCACCTATAAGAACAAGTGAGTAACAAATCAAGGATTTACATGACTAGTGAGGAAACCAGACCAGTATTTTTTTGCTATCAGAATCCTGAAGGGTTTAAAATTGATGGTTACCTTGGAAATGAAGATGCCCTCATCTGTGGGGTCAAAGGGGTTTCCTGCATGGCCTTTAGCGCCGCCCCTGATGCTGATTCCTAACTTTTCTCCAGGCTGCTTGTGAATGACAATCTCCTACAAGAGCACAGATATGTTTTGAGAGGGTATGTAAGGGTATCTCATTGCAGGCCATTATGCTGTATTTTCAGGAAAATCTAATATTTGTTAGATTTGACTGAGTCAAGAGAACTTCACAGATGTGACTGTAAGAAACCACCTGACGGCATCTGGCCATACTTTAGGTTTTGCTCACATTCCTGTGCAAATGTGAAAATACCTCCATGCCGGGAGGCGAGGGATCTCTGCGCACAAGCATGCGGATCTCCTGTTTGTTGGAGAGCAGTGCTCTAACAGCTTCCTGGTGTGTGGCATGTCGCAGGTCGATGGCGTTCACCTCCAAGATACGATCACCCACACGAAGTCCACTCTGAGAGGCCAAGCCATTGGAGATGACCTACTCAGACGCAATAAGTTCAGATATGAATTCATCTGACACAAGCTTCACTGACCACAAATCACAGCATTTATTTTTTACATTAACCTGCATCATACTAGATACTTGTAAATAATAATGAAGTTTATTTTACCTTTGAGATGAACACCCCCGGCTCATTAATTCCAAACGGGTGACTGGCATGGTCGCTACCCCCTACAATGCTCAAACCCAGGGGACCACCCGCTTTGATCAGCATCACTTCCTGTCCAGAGAGGAAAATGCGATGTATTAAGAAGTCAAGTTGTATGTATTGAGTTTAAAAAGTTAAGTTTGCAGTAGGTCAGATGGATGATATAATCTTTGGGATTCATTTATAAAAATAAATAAGATACTGCTCAAAAGTTTGGGGTTGGTAATTTTTGTTGCTTTTTTAATGTCTCACCAAGGCTGCATTTTTTGACCAACAATACAGTAAAAACAGCAACATTTAGAAATATTACAATTTAAAATCATTGTTTTGTATTTTAATATATTTTAAAACAAATTATTATTTTGATTGCAAAGCTGAATTTTCAGCATCATTACTCCAGTCTTTAGTGTCACACGATCCTTCAGAAATCTGTTAATTTCTGTTAATTCATCATATTTTTCAAATATGTTGATTTGCTGCTCAAGAAACATTTCTTATTATCATCATTGCTGAAATAAATTGTGCTGCTTAATTTGTTCTTATGAAACTCTTAATATGTTAATATTCCTGTGGAAACTGTGGTACTCTGTTCAGGAAACTTTGATGAATCGAAAGTTTAACATAATATTTGTCACTTTTGATTAAATTTAACGCATCCTTGCTGAATAAAAGTATTAATAAAATATTAATAAAAAATAAAAAAGAAAGAAAGAAAAATCGTACTGACCCCAAACTTTTGAATGTCAATGTTTTAGAGAAAATAACTGAATGTTAGTTATTTGTGATGGAGACACACGCGTCTTCTGGGCAAGTCTATACAACTACACAATTTCAAAACATCAAGGGAACATCAATAAAATGCAAAAGCCCAAATCACAATCCTAAAACAATATATCCAATACGCAATGTTCATACCGTGCACCATTTTCTCTGTTGAGTGAGGCATTAAAACATCAAAATGAAGCCGTTATGAGATTAAACTACAGCAAGCAGCATTTATCAACACTCACACATTCCCTACAGACCCACTGTCACACTTTTAGTTAGAGCTCGCACCTCAATGGGGTATTCATCTTCCATGGGACAGTTGAGATGGTTTCCAAGGTGCTCGTCTCCTCCTTCCTCTTGCTCAGGTGAGTCAGATGGCTCTGGAGGAGGGGGTGAATGAGGTCGAGTTCGAGGGGAGGCGCCCCCTGCACTGGCCTGGTCCCGATCGACCAGGAGGGTGATGGTGGGGGAGGTGCCAGTAAGCAGCGCTACTGCCTGGTCATGTCTGGCCTCTGTCATGTCTACACCATTGATCTGAAGTGACAGCCAAACACCAGAGGGTCATAAAGGGCCAATATGCCCAGAATGGGCAGATGAAAGCCCCTCATGCTGAGCTATGATGTCTTACTGACTCTTTAAATGGAAAAATGTTCCTGTACAGGACTGATCTGGATCAGGTGAAGGCCAATGCTGAGTCATCTCATGCATTCATAGGCTTAAAGGAAAAGAGATTTCCACTTTGGTTTTAAAAACCTGGGTTCTCAGTGAAAAATCATGCAAACCAAACTGATACACATCTGACCAGGGAAGTGAAAAGAGAAGGGAATGTGCAATAGGAGAAAGAGGAAGTGCTGGAGATGCTTTAGGTACTGTAGCAAGATCATGTAGTGTGTTAGAGCAAGTACAAAAAGAGCAGCAATTGAAAACAGTCCCCAAACTCTACTAAAGCTTGTCACATTTAGATGCATTGCAGATATATCTCATACGCTTTGATTAGAGGACCTTTTACTCATAAAAAGTGGGTTGAGTCCAAGATAAGTTATAATTACAATTGATAGTAAGTGTGCGATAACATGCACTATACAACTTTTATTACATTTGGACAAAAGCAGGAATTCATCCATGTACACACTTTAGTCTGACTGAAATATACCAGTCTGATTTTGGGGAAGCCAGACTAACAGATCTGGAAAATGTGATTGTAGCTTGGCTTTGTCCAGCAACTTAAAATTACAATTTGCCTCAGGATTGTGCACTTGCTCCAGAAGATGCAACCTGCATTTAATCCTTCAAATATTCGATTACATATTATGTCATCTATACCTGAACAGATATGAGACAACATAAAAACCCGCTCTTAACTTGAGTAACTATGCATGTACAAGTAGTAACCGATTCATCACATTAGCGATTGACGCATATTCAATTCTTTAAATCCTGCCCTTTAATTACAATCTGGTCTTATCTTGACGGATGATATGTTGTGTTGGAACTGCGTATTAAAGCCGTTGTGTTCATTATTTTCAAATAAACTGCACAACAGAGATTCTCTCTACAAGGCCAAGGCACGTGGCTAAATCTGTCTTGTTTCATGTGAGGAAGGACTATTTTTGATTTCTGGTTACATTGTTTATAAGTAAGAAGTTCCACCATGGTGACAAACAGAGGTCAGCACTGGCCATTCAGTACCGGCGCTTACCACAGGGTGACAGAACGGCAGCTGCTATGGTAACGCATGCAGTTACCATGACAGCAGGCCCTCAGAATAAAAACCTCCCATCACCACACCCGACACCAAGCAGGCAAGAAGTGTGTTAGTGAAAACCCATGCAAGGACAGAGGAAGAAGCAGCAAAAATCGCAAAATAAAGAGAGGGCTCAAGGGAGAGAAAACAGTTTGGATTATAATTGTCATATTGCTGAGTAGTAATTCAAGCAAGGTTACCAGGAGAGAAGTGCACAATTACACAGTGACATTTCATGGTGTGAAGCAGAACGGTTATGGTGTACAGCACAGTAAAACAGCAGAAGACCGCTCAGTTGCACTCTTCTAAAACTAACTCTAACTGACTCAAGCAGTGAGCTGAATTTTATTGTAAAACACAAACGCGTGTGTTAGTGTTCCGTTCACACGTTACTTTTCCATACAATGAAAGAGAAAGCTCAGAAAACGGAGCATAAAAGTATAATTAAAGGTAATCCATATAATCTGTGTGCTTTATTCCAAAACCATACAATCATCAGGGTTTACTCACTTTGCTGGGGAAGTTCATGTAAGCAAAATCTATGCAGATTTAGCACAAATACTGAACTCGTGAGTCATCATAATATATTTAAATACAGCATATTGTGCAGGATCTGCGCATATCTGACTTACTTGAACATACACGTCATTACACAACAAATAACGGTGCGCTTGTTAATTTACATTGAAGCAAAAATAAATATATTAAAAAGGATTTGATTAACAGAAAAGCCATTGTTATTTTCCAACATCCAACATTTTTTTTATGTTCTTTGTACTGTATTGATCTGTTCACCTAAAAGGATGAGGATGAAAGAGGATAGGAGGAGAGGCTGGATGACAGGATTTTGTTTGAATAATATATTAATCTATGAAATCCAAATTTTATAATATCTCCAAATTATATATACACCGGTATATAAAATGCATAAGCTGTGACGTAGTTAACTTTTTATAATTTTTAGCTAGCAGAAGTTCTGAATGGCCGGTAAATTTAGTAGCCAAATTGGCTAGTGGGTGAAAAAGTAAATTTCAAACCCTGCATACAATAGCTTTGTGTGAACAACAGATCCAAATCAAGTCATATTCATGAGATCCAAAACCCCATGATTTTTGAGGTGACGTCTTCCTGTGCCACATTTTAATATGCACGAACAAAAATGAGATTTGATTTGATATCAGCATAAATGAGTCTTTTTCTCACACAAAGCTATCACATTGCTTTCGAGGACTTAAAATAAAGCACATGACTTGTAGATCACTTTCATGGTTCTGTTTGTCTTTTTTGGAGGTTGGCAGACCCTGGTAACCATTCACTTTTTTGATGGCAAACAACAGCCTCAAAATGTGCTAAACATCTCCTTTACATCTCTTTTTGTGTTCCAAGGAACAAATTTCACCTTTTTGTTATTTCTTTTTTTAGCAATTTTTAGTATTTTTATTTCATTTTAAAGTTTTTAAATGACATGAAGGTGAGAAACTTTTTATTTCAAGTGAACTACTCTTTTAACTCTAAAATAAGTTGATTAACTACACTAAGAGAGACAGAAGCTATGTTTCCATCCACACGTTTTTATCCGAATTTAGTGATATCGAACGATTGAATTTCATGAATATCGATTCAAATGAAATGCGTTCGGTCTCATCGGATTTTATCTTGATCGATATACGGCTTATGCGATAAACGCTGATTTAATCGTTATTTGCCGAATAAATAATGAATAACATTTTGTCTAGCAAAACTTTGTTCGCAAATGTTGACTTGAATGTTGTGCGATTCAGTGCCAAAAATGAATGGAAACACCTTAAAATGTCTCAAATCAATTCGATATACCAATTTGATTGCAAAACAGCATGTGACGTCATTACGCACAGGTTTTTATTCGCTTTAAAGCCGTTGGATGGAAAAACACTCTCACCAGCTTTATTCACGTTAGTTTTTTTACCGAACTTCAGATTATTCGATTGACAAGTGGATGGAAACTTAGCTAGAGAGAGAGAGAGAGGTGTGTGCGAGCGATGGATGGACTCACTGATATGACCCTGTCTCCCACGTGCAGGACAGTGTCTCTGTGAGCAGCTCCTCCTTCAGCAATTCGAGAGATGAAGATTCCCTGAGAATAAAGGAGGAGAACACAGTCAAGTCAACTGTAATCTCAACTCCATAAGAGTTTTTAAAACGTTTTTGAAAGAAGTCTCGTGCTCAGCAAAGCTGCATTTATTTGAATTTTAAATTCACTTTTCTATTTTACTATATTTTAAAAATGTAATTTATCCCTGTGACGGCAAAGCTGAATTTTCAACATCATTACTCCGGTCTTCAGCGTCACATGATCCTTCAGAAATCATTCTAACATGACAATTTGCAGCTCAAGAAACAATTCTTATTATCATCAATGTCTAAAACATTGCTGCTGCTTAACATTTTTGTGGATTTTTCTTTTCTTTTCTGTATTCTTCGATGAATAGAAAGAACAGCATTTATTTCAAATAGAAATATTTTATAACATTAGAATTTTTTCAACATTTCTTTACAGTCACTTTTGATCTGTATAAAGTCACTTTTGATAATGCATCCTTGCTAAATAATTATTTCTTTAAAAAAAAAAAGTGATCCGAAATTTTGAACGGTAGTGTATGTAAACATCCAAATTCTCACAAAGTAATGAAAATAAGCAATAAATGAGCCTATTTACTGAGACAGAGCAGTGACTTTACTGCTTTTTACATTCACAAATAATTAAAAGAAAGGTCATACTATAGAAGTGAGACAGTGCTAAAATCACTTGTAATGCTATTTTACAGCACTCCTGTATAGCGGTTAAGAGCTAGTGAGTATGGTGGTGTAACATGCTGCAATGCCACATGCCTCTAAAGCAGAGAATATCCCGCTAACCTCAGCTTGAAATGGCCTGCCTTTTTTAATGGCCAATTATAGTAAAAAAGGGTTATTTAAAACTATGTACATTTAGACTATGTAGTACTAAAATAACTATCTACGACCTTCAAGGCCACTTCATTCTTCAAAGAAAAATCGGACAACTGATAGTCTTCAAGCCGCCTTTATCAGCACTTTCACAGTATGTTCTCTAGAAGTGTGATCAGAACACTGCATGCTGAAAACTCAATGTAGCAAAAACAGACAAGTTGGTGACATCAACTTGTTAGTAAATGTCAAGCAGAGGAACAAAAACAGAACTTACACTTACTCAGCCTAGAGTGTGTATGTGCTAATGTGTGACGGTCTCCTTCGTGAAAGTGGTGCATAAATGAGGCCGTGTGTCAGAAAGATAGAGGGTGGTTTGATGCGTGTCTGCAGCAGAGATCCAAAAATACTTCATCCCCTGCTATCCTGTAATCTATCGGCACTATCGGGTGTCAGTCCCTGTAATTCTAATCATCGCAGCCTCGGTCAGACATCCTAGAGGTGATGAGGAGCACCATACAGAGGCTTATGCAGTCCATACATTTCTGTTAAATATGTTAAACATACGGACAGCGAACGTCCTGTCCTGTGCTCCGTAAACAAACAGAGATAAAACAACCTGACACCAAAGCAAACAACACACCATAGAGAATATTTACCACAAGGTAAGTCACAACAAGTGTATCTGGAAGAGCGTCTTGTTTTTACCGTGTCTCCTACTCGGTACGGGGTCGACCCTTTCCCTCCAGCAATGCTGAAACCTAAACCTTTATCGTTGCGGATCAGACAAGTGGCTAGTCGCTCTGAAGGTCCAGTGCTAACAGCAGGTGAGGCAGGGTCCAGGAGGAAAGGCAGCCCACTGGAACGTCTCTCTCGGGGGAAATAATCATCTTCTGGTCGCAACGGCGTGGTGGTGATGGCGTTCTCTGGTTCCACCATGCGTTCTCGTAGAACGGTCATAACCACGGCTGCCCCCGAGTTACGCAAGGCCTCGACAGCTGTGTGATGCTCTGCTCCGTGCAGGTCTACTCCGTTCACCTATGACCCAGTGAATACAAAGATGGAGGACTTCAAGCTGCATGAATGACTGGTTTTGAATGGGGCAACTCAAAGGTGAAAATTATAACAATGTTCACCTCAAGAAGTTTGTCTCCCACTTTGACCCCAGCACGAGCTGCAGGACCCTCTTCTGACACTCTAGAGATGAAAATACCCTGAAAAGGACATGAGCAGTACATTAAAACAAGCTGACAACACTCTCACACAAAAAAGCATTCACTGAAATGTATCTTTTACATGAAAGCTCATTGAAATGTACCTCATCGTCACCCTTATAGGGCGTAGATCCTTTCCCCCCTGCTATGCTGATGCCTAACCCACCAGTCTGCCTCAGGATGGACAGGTTCAGCTACAGATGAAGCAGAGGTCAGACATTTACAGAAAAATGCCCTACAAAAACCTGCACAATGCATCTCACAAGACATTTGCTATAATATGAACAACTTAACTGACAGAAGAAAAAACTAACAAAAACAAAACATGAATCTTTCATGCAGTGCATGCTTGTTTATAGAGGAAATATCTCTAATGTGAAGACTGCATCCATGTTCAGACAGATCGCAAATATTGTCCCAACCAGCAGCCGCCTTTCCTTGATATTTTACACGTTGCATTCATTTACATACAATAACAGTCGAGTTCAAATTTAAGGATCATTGGACAATCCATTCATATTCGGAAATATTTTTAACACAATTTGAAAGATAAATCAGAAGCACAAAAACTTTCTTGATAAGAAAAATATCAAACTTTGTAAGTTGGATTAGGGGGACTGACTGTCAATTTACTGAAGTAATACATTTGAAAACAAAATGTGTTCTAGAATTGGCTCAAAATATCAAACATGTTTGATATCCTCCGACTGGACGGAATTAGTCTGAATCTTAAAAACTGGAGTTTGTGCACATCATACACCATGTGATTTTCTGTAAAATCTGTCAATTCAAATATCGCTTCAAGCATCGACTTGTACAGACTGTGAACTGGGACAAAAATCTTGGGAAATATCATGTATTTCAGCCTTTACTCAAATTGCACAGTTTATACATAGACATAATATGGTCTCTACAAAAATATATATTGATATATTCTATACAAAAAGTTTATTTACATTCACATCTTTTGTTTAATAAGCCAACAACCAGAAAGTCATGCAAGTCTGCTTAAGCATGACTGTTGTGCATGTAAAGGAATAAATGATTAGTAAGCAGATCATTTCATTATGTTGTGTTGTGCTGCTTAACATTTTTTGTGGAAACTGTGATGCATATTTTTTCCAGGATTCTTTGATAAATAGGAAGTTCAAAAACAGCACATATTTGAAATAGAAATATTTGTAACATTATAAATATATTTTTTGGATCAATTGAAAGCCTTCTTGCTGAAAAGTATACATTTATATATAAAACATTTTTTTAAATCATGCTGATTCCAACATTTTGAACGGTAGTGTGTATAAAATTTGTAACAAATACAGCAACGATGGTGATTCAAGATCAGTGATGGACATTTGATGGCACAAAATCGGATCAGATTCAACTACTTTAACACTATGCATTTTATCAAATAGTCAAAGGTCTGAAGAATCAAGGAGAGGAGGCCAGTGTTACTTGGACAGGGCACTAATGATCTGTTTGATAAATGCAGACTATATAGAACACATGCTCAGGTTTAAACATCACCCGTCTCAAAACTTGTATTGAGTCAAGTTTTGTCGATTAATGGCAAAAATGGCTCCACATCTAGTTCAAGTCTAATTGGCATTAAACAATGTACTGTCACAGATTCATAGCCTAAAAAGAAAAAGGCTGAAGCAATTCAATTTATAGTTATTTGTCCTTTTTTGATAACGTCATCATGATATAGGAACATGAAAAACTAATATCAATAGTAAAATTAATGACAATTTAATGAAAAAACAACTTTGTATTGACTGATTAAGTGAGGGCACACGTCACCAAACAGTCACACCGTGACATACCCAACGATCACAAAATGAATGTGGGGGTGGTGAAATCTTTAGTGTGATGGACTAGATGTGGTTGATTCTACAGCAGCAGCCATGCAAAGTGGGTATAGTGAGTGGGTAGATGGGAAAAAAACTGAAGTGAATAGAGAATGATGTCCTTGGTCAATGAAATAAATGTAAAAATAAATCAAATAACTTCAATGCAAAGAGTGCAGTACATCAGGAATTACATTTTAGAAAATGCAAGTACTATTCATTATCCACATATCTGTGCTAATTCTCAGAGAGAGAGAGAGAGAGAGAGAGAGAGAGAGAGAGAGAGAGAGAGAGAGAGAGAGAGAGAGAGAGAGAGAGAGAGAGAGAGAGAGAGAGAGAGAGAGAGAGAGAGAGAGAGAGAGAGAGAGAGAGAGAGAGAGAGAGAGAGAGAGAGAGAGAGAGAGAGAGAGAGAGAGAGAGATGAGAGAGAGAGAGAGAGAGAGAGAGAGAGAGAGAGAGTGTATCTATGTCTTTAAGTTGAAATTAGTTGCATCAATATCAATGGTAACATTGTAAAATGGGATATTTATTGTATTCACATCTTTTTATATTACACTGTGGAAAAGAAAAAAGCAATAATGGCTATTAATATAATATAAAATATTATAGCACTACTTTTGTGGGTCTTGTTCATTTAAATCAGACAAGACAGAGACACTTGTAATAAGATGCTGCAAAAAAATAAATCAATAAAAGTTTCCACTAGCTCATGTGTGCTACATGCTCCTAGGTGGCAGAGCCTGACAGAAGGCTAGGCGGTGGAAAAGAGGGAAGAAAAACAGAAGCAGGCAGACAGTAATGGAACCTACTTTGGAGAAAAACATGGTAAGGAAGCAAATATTTCTTGAAAGTTTGAGGGCAATTCTTTAAATAAATAAAAATCTTATATTGACGTTTTCGATTACCACAGCAAATGCATTTGTTTGTTCATAGGCTTACACAGTATTCCATTAACTTTGTTAATTACAAACTAAAGAACATGGTCAAATAATTTTCTGTGGTAAATGACAGAATTGCACAGATGCAGTTATACAGAACTTGTGAATGTACTCAACCTAGAACATTCCTTTACTATCTTCAGCTAACAGAAGCACCATGACAATGTTTTCTTCTCCAAAAACTAAGATCCATTACAGTGGTGATAAGTGTTAGTCAGCGTTTCCTTAGCCATCGGGATTGGATTAATGAATTGTATGGTGGGTCGTGATCCCCTGAACTGCAGGTGAATGATGAGTGAATGAATGAATGAATAATAGAAAGAGGGAGAGAGCGAGGAAAAGAGCGGGAGTTTGGGCGGAAAGAGAGTAGGTACAGACCTCTTCCTCCTCAATTCGAGCAGGCTCAATCAGCAGATTATTGACTTGATCAAATGACACCCCCTGTTAGGACAGGAACCAGCGAGAGGGCATGCAGATTAGTCAGGCCAAAATAAAAAAAAATAAAAACAGAAGCTGTATGACTGGGAATTTAAATAAAACAAACAAAAAAAACATTCACACAGCGTACAGAATGCCACACACACACCACCAAACACACCCACACCTAGGCAGGGCAGCACACACCCACAGAAAGACAGGGCGATTCCAAACCACCACATATATATACACACACACAACAAACAACACTGACCTATACACCTAATGAGCTGCAAATCACAGTTAGGAGAAATCATTGTATTATGAATGACAATAGTCATTAATGACTAGAGAGCTACTGACTGTACAGAATAACTAGTCCTGTGTCCAGTTCATCATCTGTAAATTCACTATAATTGGCCGTAAATTTGAACCAATTGATTGAATCAAAAATTAATCATTAAATGCCATTTAATTTTAAGCTTTTGTTAAACCTTTATTGGACTGGTGCTTTAAAACACAGCCCAGTTCTCAGACGATTCAGCTCATGAAATGCACAGCTAATATCGGCCTGCTATGCAAAAGCTTGCTATGCATATCTGTACAAAAGCATAATATTGCAATTAAAAAAGACCATTACAGCCATATCACACTTTACAAAGGAAGTCTCTTAAAAAAAAGACTTGACAGGGAAAACTAAAAGCCCACCGTTTGGGTGAAGCTTGAGTTACAGGTTGTCAATACCAACCCAAGACAAATCATTAGTGAGTCAGGGCTATGAAACAGATATAAAGCAATTACCCAGATTCACACAAATGTCAATATTCACACAAGAGGAGCAAACTACATATTTTTAAAACTGGAAACATGCACACACAAGCCCTGTGCAAGCATTCCTCAGCCACCCAACCATCCAGTCTTGGAGACCACACACACACTTCTCTCTCTCTCTCTGAGTTCTTGAGCCCGGTCAGAATACTTTGAACCAGATATATTCAGAACTTGGCGTCAAATATTAATTGCACATATGTAGCTTAATTAAAACACATTTAAGAAGTCAATAGCCAAGTTTACATCCACTTTTTGCGCTGTTTTGTTATCGACAAAATGAAAACCGGTATGCATTAAAAAAAGATTGCGAAATTTGCTGTCTGCAGCCTGTTTCCATCTTTACCTTTAAAACGATTTCTGTAATGACGTCATCCCTTAAAAAAAAAACACGTAAAAAAAAAAGAAAAAAATTGTTACATAGGTTGTTGGTATTGCTTAAAAATGCAGAGAGTAATGAGACAATTGGAATTCACCAGTTTACTGCTTACTATTTTCATGAATAATAAGCCTATTACTAAATTAGGAAATCAAAAATCACGGTGTAGAGGGACAGCTTGTCTGACAGGATATTATTTGACGAACCCCATGGGATAACTTTGGACACAGGGCAGCTCATTTGTCCAGTAGCCTATGCCAAATTTTAGGATCCATAAAAAAGATTGGTAAACATGGTGAAATGTTTGGTCATACAGCAACAATCTTTAACGTAAGCCTTGAACATGCAGTCAAGACAGTCGCGGTTTGACGTGACCGAGAACGCCTATCAGATCATTCAAAACAAAAAAGTTATTTGTTTTGTTTGACAGAAGCCACATTTTTAATTTTTAACAAGCTGCAGAAATTTCCTAGGCACTATATTTTCCTCATCCATTTGTGACAAAACTTTATATATTATTAAATTGTATACAAAAATTATTTTGTATATATATATATATGTATATATAAATATAAATACACACACACACATGTATGTATATATATATATAAAATAGATTTAATGCACCTTTGAACTACAGAGAAATGGTGCTTTGACAGGAGTAACGGCACGAACGTGGACCCTGTATAGGCTAATTATGTAATGTGACACCACATTTATTTGCATTAAAGTCCTTTTCATGACAAAAAGTGTTTCCAAATTAGTTTTTCGCGACATTTTAAGTATCAACCTAGAATTTATGTGCTAAAGTTAAATGAAAAAAATGTCGACATTTGCAAAAAGATTATCGATAATTGGCTTTCCATCAGCTATATCAGTAAACACTTTGATGTGCATTTTTTTTAGGAAAAAACCCTTGGATGGAAACCTGGCTAATGAATGATTGCAACACATTCTGTAGCATGTTTGAATGAAATGCATGTATTAACATTAGTCTCTCGTTGTTGTTTTTTGCTTCCAGCTAAACTCTTAACGGGCTCAAAACAATCTTTGTAGGTTGAATGATAACTATAATAATAATAAAAAAGATTATTCCATTGAAGTGAAGCTCAGGTATAATTTAAAATGATCAGCACATAGAAAGTTTTGGAAGGGTGGGCAAAGGCGGCAGTGTGCACTGATTCCCGCAGGCAGCAGAGACAGCAAATGATGATAAGAAGCAAGAGCAGTGCTCAATAGGGTGGAGTCAAGCTGTGGAGGAGGAGCTAAACAGACAAAGGGTGGGGCAAAACAAGGAGAAGCTTTTTCATTTGAGGTTTTGTCCTTTCAATCAGACCAGGGGCAGAGGTCACACATAAAACAAGCATTTAACATTCAGGCAAAACAAGATATTCCTGGCATACTTTTTGCATGCTGCCAATGTCCATTCCAATGACGTGATGACTCTAATACAGATAAAATGGATGAAATTGCTGCATATGAAACATATATATTTATACAGTGGGGTCCAAAAGCGTGAGACTACAAATGAAAATCTGTGTTTTAGACTTGAGTGCTGCTGTCATTAAAGCAATAAGGATACAAACCAAAGACTTTTTAAAAAAAAAAAAATATTCTGATCATTTTTCATTGTACACTACCATGTAAAAGGTTGGAGTAATAGGTGCTAAAAATTCAGCTCGGCCATCACAGGAATCATTTGGTTTAAAATATTTTAAATTGTAACAATGTTTTACAATATTACTGTTTACTGTATTGACAGCCTCGTTAAGCATAAAATACTTCTTTGAAAAACATTACAAAATCTTACTGACCTTAAAGTTTTGAATGGTATGTAACTCAAATTGTTCTGCTGATAATATAATTTGAAAATACTGTATGAAATTAGAAAAATGTAAAAGGGACACATTTACACTAGTGGTCTCAGGCTTTTAGCACTATATTTTGTACATCTTGTTGCTGAAACAATTCTGCCTCTGCACTGAGATGTGTAAGCATGTGATTATTAAAAACCTGCATAACTGCATAAACCTTAATACAATATCAATTGATTTCACCAGCAACTTGTCTATATACGTTCAATGAGGTAACAAAGCTTTCCCCCACCGACTCTAGAAGTGAGCCCTTCTTACCTTCACTGGCTGCAGGGATGAGTTGATCTGACTCAGCCTGCTGTCTTCTAGCTCAGCGGTTTCTAGTCTGTGCTGGAATGGAGTATTGACTATTACTCCTCCCTCGTCCTCTTCATCTTCGTCCTCCACATCATCATCCCGTTCATCCTCAGGGGTGTGAGCAGTAGGTGACAGGCCGTCATGACTGAAGCCTTGAAGCAGGGCGGCGACAGTCTCGGGTTTGGGCAACTTGGTGATCTTGAAGTGCTTTTTGTAGTGTGGTGTGTCTTTACGTATGAGCCGCTGTTTCTCGGCAGGTAAAGGTGGCGTTCGCGAGTCCTCATAGCTTCTTTCAGCTTCATCTTCTTCATTCTCATCTTCCTCCTCATCACCTCCACGAATGATGGGCTCTTCAGCAAAGTGCACAGTAGGCTGCAAATAAAAAAAACTGTACTGTGAAAATGGTTTACTAACTTGCCAATGCAGTGACTGGATTTATTATTGCTCACCATCAAGGAAAAAAACCCTAAATCTTTTACAGAAGGAATTAACTGCAATGTATTTACACAAACCTAAACATAATCAATACAGTAGTTTGCATGTACAACAGAGTTCAGAAATAACATACTTAACCATTTACATGAACAATAACTCACCTCAGAATACTCCACCTCCATCTCATCCAGCTCCTCCTCCTCTCGACACGGTCCATCATTAAGCACCATCCCTGTACTGTTTACACCCTGCTTGTCGTCCTGAGAAGTGGCCGAGGCGGTGCTACTGGATGCCTGAGAATCATGACTTTGATTGGACAGCCCACTCAACCGTTTCTCCTGAGAAAAACCATCAAATATCAATAGGAATAACTTTTCTTAGGGTTTTCAGTCAACAGTTTGCATGTAATATGAAATTCAAATGTATTTAAATACAAATATTTTAAACAATACATTTAATAATAATAAAATAAAAAAGCCGTAAGCGACAATCATAAAGGGTCCAAGCACCAATGGCTCATGTGAACAATTAGGTGACAATTGAAATATAACTTCAAAAATATGTTGTCGTTTTTTACAGCAAAGTTAGTCTTAGTCCATCTCACACAGATGTCATTTGATTTTACAGTGGTCCTTGAAAGTTTGTGAACCTTTTAGAATTTCCTATATTTCTGCATAAATATGACCCAAAACATAATCAGATTTTCACACGTCCTAAAAGTAGACAATGAGAACCCAATCAAACAAATGAGACAAAATATTATACTTGATCATTTATTTATTCAGGAAAATGATCCAATATTACATATGTGATGGGGGAAAGATGGGGGAAATTCAAGACAAACGCTACCCTCCCCAGGAGTGGTCGACCAACAAAGTTCACTCCAAAAGCAAGATGTGTAATAGTTTGCGAGGTCACAAAGGACCCCGGGGTAACTTCTAAGCAACTCAAGGCCTATTTCCCATTGGCTGATGTTAATGCTCTATGTCAGGGGTTTTCAAACTTCTTGTGTGTGTGGACCACTATTTGTAATCAAGAATTTTTGCGGACCACCTCATATTATAATAAAATATGTTTACACACAGTCCTACCTGAATTAATCCGCACCTGGTCATCACATCAGTACAACAGGCTTGTTAAAATAAAGTTTACTGCACACAACGGCTGCTACATATTTAATTTATTTAAGCTTCCCGAGGGCATAATCAGATTCATTTGAACAACAGGCATGTGGCTTGAGTTTGTCCATTTAACAGCACATCCGCAAAACATTTCAGAAACGCGAAACTAAATGGAAATTAAAATAATAACAGGCCTTATTCATTCCATTTATAAACATTTCGTTTTAGGCTATATAAACTGCCTATAAAGGCTATGCGTGATGTGATAATGAGAACATATTTGCCTCTGCCTTATACACATTTAATGAAAACACAGTAGGCTATGCCTACTCCAGGTTAAAAATTTTAAAAAGTTGTCAAAAAGAAAAGCCATTGGAGTCTATTTGCCCGCCCGATATGAACGTAATATCCCCCTTTGTCCCCCTCCACATCTTTCCCTTCCTCTTTTTATCGTCTGTCTATATTTTGTTTTAGTTGTTCTTGTTGCTTTTCTGCAACAGATGAATAACAATTTATTCGTTTTTATGTTTTATCCATAGATATTTCTATTTAATCGTTTTATTCTCCCACATCCCGCACACACAGAGTGAGTGCATTACCGCCCGCGCTCGCACTCTGTCATCAAATCTAGTCCCGCGCCGCACGTCTCTAGATCGAGAGCCGAGTATAGCGGCGGGAAATATCGGACTCGGGCAGAGAATCTAAGCTCTAAACAGGACAGAGTAACACGGTGGATATGGCTCATTGTTTTGACGATGTAGTTAGGGGGCAGGCATGTGTTGCTTAGGCGGCCGCCTTTAGCACAGCACAGAGAAGGCAAATAAGCAAAGTGGCGAAATCAGAATTAAATAAACAATATATCGATATAGCCTATACGATATGTCAAAATCCATATCGTGTTTAAAAAAAATCGATAGGCTATATTTTAAATATCGAGATATCGCCCACCCCAAATGCCTACATATTCTTTTTATTTTAAAAAAATTTTTATGGGAATTTCCTCGTAAAATGAAGGTAAAAAAATATTATTTTATATTTTATTTTGCCTTTCCACGGACCACCTGCAGTACCCTCACGGACCACAAGTGGTCCGCGGACCACAGTTTGGGAATGGCTGCTCTATGTTTCCTAAATCCACCATCAGGAAAACACTGAATAACCATGGTGTGGACGGCAGAGTTGCTAGGAGAACGCAACTGCTCTCCAAAATGAACATTGCTGCCCATCTGTAGTTTGCTAAAGATCATGTGGAAAAGCTAGAGGGCTATTTGGAAAAAATGTTTCCTGGAAGGATGAGACCAAAATAGAACAATGAGAAGCGTTGTGTTTAGAGAAAGAAAAACACTGCATTCCACCATCAGAACCTTATCCTCTCTCTGAAACATGGTGGTGGCAGTTTCATGGTTTGGGCCTGTTTTGCTGCATCTGGACGATTTGCCATCATTGATGGAACAATGAATTCTGATTTATACCAGTGGAAAAGGTCAGGAAATCTGTCCGTGAACTGAATCTCCAGAGAAAGTGGGTCATGCTACAGAGACAACAACCCCAAGCACACAAGTCGTTCTACAGAAGTATTGTGCAGGACTGATCAGCAGTTACAAGAAATGTTTAGCTGCAGTTATTGCTACATAAGGGGGTCACACCAGATACTGAAAGCAAGAGTTCACTAACACATATATAATAATGGATCCTTTTCCCCAATAAATAAGTTACAAAGCAGGGTTTTTCCTGCATAGAGAATTATGAGGCGGCCACCTCCGTCAAATTTCGTGCCGCCTCCGGCTCTCGACAAATCTCGGACAGACAGTCATATGCTCGGATACACTTTTTCCACCGTGACGGTTAAGTTGCGGGTTCCCGGCCTGTGTCTATTCTCAACCCGTATAGTTTGCCGATAGTGCTGCACGGATCATAATCCACGGGTCGGCGGGGCAAGTAATAAAAACAATTTTACAATTAATCGAGGGTGGATGACAGATAAATCATTATAATGTGTTGAGTTTAATAGACGCAATGAACGTGCGTCACTCTTTTACTTTCGTTTTCAACAACGTAATTCTCTTCAGGGAAAACATATCTGAGCTCGACAATAACGCTTGTCCGACACACGTGTTTGTTTTTTTAAGGGACAAGTGAAAGACAATTGTTCTTGCCCAACCAGACAAATGCACCGATTAAAACAATTTTCGATATAAAAAAAATAAAATTAAAATAACTAGGGAATCACCGAAAACACAAGGATGATTCTGATTTTATTTCATTTAATGTAAGTGGCGATTGATAGCCTATTAGTTGATGATAATAATATACTGACGGTAACAAAGTTGCGCTGTTTCAATTTGAAATGAAAGATGGAGCATACATTTAATAAAATTAGGGAAAAATGCCCTTTATAAAAGTAAAAAACGTATTCTGATAACTGATAAGAGTGTTTTCCAACAGTGATGTAATGAAACATTGACAATTTAAGTTTGAAGGGAGCCTCTGTTTAGGCTATTAAGGAAATGTAGTTTTGCCAAAAGAACTTGTAAATAAATGTTATTTTTAAAGCAGCTTACTTCAGTGTGATATTTTACCATATTATCATGTATAACACTTGTAATGTGATGATCAGATGCAGATATCTAAATCAGAAAATATCATAGGTTTGGGTGGTTGGCAGGTGGATTGTTTATTTTTAACAGCAGATTCGGAGGACTCAAAGTACACCAGATTAATGAATTTATCTTTAAAATGTACAAAATCGAACCCTCGGGCCATTATTTTATTTTTTTTACAGATCGGGCTCGGGCTTATTTAGCTTCTCTCCTTTAATTGTGCCCATAATATACGTGCAGAGCACACGTCGTCACATAGTGTGTATGAAATATTGTTATATTGATTATATTATAAATATTATACATCGCCTAAGCAACACAAACGCAATACGCATGCGACGCGTCACTCACTTGCATTAACAGGTGACAGTTGACCATGCAGAGCATCAGGGAGAAGTTGGAGCGTGGGGAGTTAATAAAAGTTCTGATTAATGTTATTTAACATTAGCCAGTTGGCGAAGAGTTCTTCATTTTTGAACATTGTTTTGAAAATTGTTCTTCAGTTACTTAAAAGGAAAGAAAGGTAGGCCGTTTATTTATTTTTGCAGTTGGATCCCGTAGCGCTATATTCTCTACTGCATGCTTATGCTTCTCTGTCCAATTTTTGTGGGCATGATGTTTAAGGCCTATAATAAAAGTGTACCTCTTAGTAGCGTGTGAGTGTGTTTGCGTGTAGCAGAGACCGTACGCATCAAAGAGCGCGCGTCACAGAGAGCTTAAAGTATAATTGATGTTGGTCTCGGGTCGAGTTCGGGCTGAAAAATTGCAGGCGTTGTCGGGCTGGGGCCGGGTAGGGTTTGAACACCACGGGCCAGGGCCGGGTTAGGGCTGGAGTTTTTGGCCCGTGCAGGGCTCTACCGAGAGCCACCCACAAAAATACTGTGGGAAACACAGTAGGCTAGGCTATATGATGGACTACGAAAAATACAAATTGAATAATCTTATTATTAAAATACATGATCTGAATTTTACCACCTCCGCCTTGTTTTGAGCCAGGAAAAACCCAGCAAAGTATATATTTTTGTCTCATTTGTTTGATTGGGTTCTCTTTGTCTACTTTTAGAGCTTGTGTGAACATCTGATGATGTTTTGGGACGTATTTATTAAGAAATATAGAACATTTTACAGGGTTCACAATCATTCAAGCACAACGGTATGTGAAGAGCAATATATTTTCATGTCTAGCATCTTGACTGATTCTTGGTAAACATTTATTACTCTGGAGAAAAAAAACAGGATAAAACGTGAGGGAAGTGTAATAAGAGAATCCATGTGTGTGTGACGTTAATAGCATTATAGAAGTCGAGACTCTATAAAAAACATAACTTACATTCTGGAAAATACAATATACCGGTATTGTCAGTGTGCTATAATTGGTTCTATGCATTTATTTCCATTTTAAAGTGATGGAAACTGATAAAAGCACATTTGAACCCCTAATAAAATAAAGTAAAATAAAACTAAATAATTGTGCCTTTGCTTGCTTTTACCTCAGAGTCCGGGGACTCCAGATCCCCATCTGGTTTGGCTGTATAAGCCTCATTTCTTCTGGCTTCAATGACATTCTTCATCACCTTTAACTCACTAGGATGTGGTGTGGCTCTCCTCTGAAGACCCTGCTGGTTCACATACACAGCAAGAGAATTAGCACATGCACACAATTTCATGTAAACAGCTGTTCAGAAATGATAAACATCCTGTACACATTTCCACACTCACCCTCCTCTCTGCCGCTGTCTCCTCATCTTCCTCTTCGTGTTTGGAGTCATCCCGGAACTGAATGACTGATACCCTGTTCAAATTAGTGTCTGTGGGCCAGGTTTCATCAACACTCCTCTCCAACAGATTCTCTGCAAAGAATATTACAAAATATTATAATATGATGTGTGTCATGGATTCACTATTTATGTAGTCTCAGCTTCAGACAGCATGGTCATGGACCACCCAAAGTCCTTTATACTGACGTTCAATGCACTTTTTCAAAACAAGTACTTCCTGCTCTAATCTGATTACTGTAGTCTCCATTAAAAATGCCTGGAACCTGACAGGTATTCAACCTACGAAACAATCTGTATTTATTATCTGAGAACAATCTTGTATAACTGTTCTTAGAGACTACCATGCCATTAAATTAATTTGTCAGTCAAATGGTCTGCTCCTGTCTAAGAGAGCGGTTCTTGGCTAGAATAAGGTGCAATGTGGGCTAGGCACTTTAGTCATGCTGTTTAGTCAAAGATCTGACTATGCGAAGCTACTATGGGTGTGACTATAACCTGCATGACAGCTCCACACATGAGAATGGTGGAGTGTCTTACCAAGGCTTGATGAGGGTTGCTGGGGCAGCAGGTAGCAGGTGAGAACTTTTTCCCCAGTCTGCTCATCATCCTCTGTCTGGAATTTCAGCATGGGTTGAGACTGGTTCTCTGCCAGCCACATGGCCTTCAGGTTCAGATTGGCCAATGCGAACGGTAAATTCTGCAACCTGCGATAGAGAGCAATAAATAGAGAAACTTCAGTGCATGAAACACACAGTCGGTAGAAACTCTTATGGTCACACTGACCATCTCACATCCAAAACCTGTAATAAGGAGACTGACATAGTTTAGTCTACAGAACGTATTTTTCACCTGTTGCCTGCCACATCCAGCACGTGTAATTCTGTGGCGTTGGCGAGCTCAGCGGGTAGTTTTCCCAAGCGGTTATCTCTGAGGGAGAGTACGTTCAAGCTGACGCATCCTCCCAGCTCTGCTGGGACGCTGCTCAAGCGGTTTCGGTCCACATTCAAGTTGGTCAATTTCTTCAGCTTCCCGAGTGAGCGAGGGAGGGACTGAAAGTGAAAACAGCACAAGGAAGTTTTCAAAATGGGCTCTGCTCTGACACGTCAGCTTTCCTCTTGAAATTTGGTACTGCTAATATTGTTGACTCCTTTAGGATCAATTGTGAATTGTGACTCATTTGCAATTTTGGTTGAAAACATCCCCTAAACACAGGGATGGAAACTTTAGGGGGTCCGGGCTAATGCCCTCTGGGAAGATTTTTTTTTATATATCAGTAAAAAAAAATGTGTCTTTACAGTTGGTACAGTTGGGGAGAGGGAACTCACCCTAGACCCTATTTAGTTAATAAAAAATCTATTTAATAAAATCTCTACTTCAGTTGTTTCAGGCCACATCTACGCTGTTGTTTTTATGGAATCCATTCAATATGACTATACAATAATAAATAAATAAATAAATATCCTTTTAACAATAATTATATAAATGTTTTTAACACATTAAAAATTTAAACAAAATAATAACAAAATGTATTATAATAACAATAATTTTCTAATGTTCTACCCCACCCCCAAATAAAACAAATCAGATTTACACAAACCAAAATGACTTATTTTGGATCCAAGTTTATACCCCTAAAACAAACAGATTTAAATGTAATGTAAATGGATTCCAATGAATAGTTATCTTGTCCTCTCAATCTATTGACACATAATTCCCATAATGGTACCATTAAAGGAAAAAAAAGCACCGTGACAGTATAATAATATAGAAGTGATACGGAAAATATAATGTAAGGCTCCAAAACCAGCTTCACAGAATTAGAAAGTGCAGTAAGTAAATGAAATCAGAACAGAGATCAGGTGGTGTGGGGTTGTGTACCTGAAGAAGGTTCTCAGTCAGCATGAGCTCTGTCAGGTTCTCACACTCGCCAAGAGAGTCTGTGAGATGCACCAAGCGGTTCTGGTTCACTTTCAGAATTGACAACTTCTTAAGTGAGCCTGTTAGGAAAAACATTCTGGATATAAAGATTTCACCTATGCTTTGAGATAACTGCAAATACAATATATAGTCAGCAACAGCTGTAATCAAATCAAAACAGTTTCAAGATGAACACTGAGGACAAAAACATCACTATGTTGACACTAGAGGGCAGTGCTGTGATTCTCAAATCAACAGAAACATGTTTCTCAGTGGATTAGAGCAAAGAGAAACCGAATTAGCATTTTCATTGTCTCCTCAAAGGGAAGATTGACTAATTAGCATTTTTCAAAATGTTCACCAGGCTAAATCACAACATTCATAAGTTAATAAGTTAAATGTCAACATCCAGTTAGCATATAATGTAGCAGACTGAAATCAAAAGCGATAATTTTGAGTAAAGATGAGGTTGTCACCATATAGGTGCTGATTTCATTTAGACTGGGCAGCACATTGTTTTCAGTGAGATGAATACGAGGCAGGACAATGTGTTTATTGTAACGCAGCTATGTCTCTATACAAAAGCAAGCACAATCTAGTATTTATTGATATTTGTAAGAGGGCTATAAAGTTTCACCAATGCTGTCCGGCAAGACTTCGAGAACGTTCTCGGAGAGCAGCAGGTCTGTGAGGGCAATAAGGCCGCTGATCTCTGTGGGAAGCTCTGAAAGACGGTTTTCTGACACGTCCAAGCAAACCAGCTGCCGCAGGTTTCCCAGCTCCTGTTAAACACAGGTCATCTTTCAGTCAGCCGAAAATGAATTAAGGCACTTTACTTTCCACTCCAGTTATCAGCAGAACAGGCACATGCCAAATGCAATCAACTGCAACGAAGGTAAACAAATGTCTGAAAATGACAACATCTGCATGAATTTAAACTAGATATGTAACAACATCATGACCCATATGATAATCAGCCAATCAGAAGCTGTCTATACTCACAGGAGGTAGTGAGGAGAGCTGGTTTCTGTCCAACCATAGCTCACGAAGATTGGGCAGTGCCCCAAGTGTGTCAGGCTGAATGGAAGAAATATAAAAAGAAAGCAGATTAAAGACAGAACATGAGAAAAAAAGAGGAATTATATGAAAAGCGGCACATAAAGGAAAAAATATATAATATTAAACTATTTTCCTCAGCAGGTCCTCAGGTGTTAGTTCAGTAAATGAAATGATAATCAGAGATCCACTGGGGCAAACAAAAATAACATGCTCTAAATTAACTTGAAAACATGGCATGCATGTGTTTAACAGCTAAAACAACTAAATTGATCTCAGGAGGACTGCTGTAAATATGACCAGAAACTGGCTGGTTCTTACCAAAACTTCCAGTACATTGCTGCCCAGATCCAGCTGTTCCAGTTTAACCAGGAAGGAAAGAGAGCTAGAGGATGATGGAGACATTTGATGTCATTTGCTTTGCATTCATTAAAAAGATTTTGGGGGTAAATTCAGAGCATGCGCACTGTGGATTTAATGACTGCAGTTTATTGGGAAAATACTCACGAGGGTAAAGATTTCAGTAGATTCTCCCTCAGCTCTAGAGTCACCAGGTTTGACAAGCTGGGAGGAGAAAAAGAAAGAGACGAGACTGAGTGGTGTGTCACTCGATTTGGAAGAGTAATGGGCTCTTCCATCTGTACGACATCAACGGTGGTGAAAACCGTGTGTGTAAATGTGTGAGATGATAGATGTATGTGGATGGAATGCCTGCTTTATTTTTGTAATTATAATACAGACATTTTAAATATTCTAAAATAACATGCACATGTCATGTATTCCTCTTAGATACACATTCCTTTTATCCATACCCTTTGTTAAATGGTGGGCAGACCACCAGCAACAGAGCATATTCATATTGACTTACTTTCCTATGTCATTGGGTAGAGACTGCAGCGACACGTCATTGAGTGATAGGTGAGCCAGTCCTCTGAGCTGTGTGAAGCCATCAGGCAACCTGAGACAAAAAGAAAATGAGACGCACAATGGAAAAGGCTTGAACTGTAAAAGCAGTTACCACTAGCAGCAGCACCCGTCTTCCTGCTTAAATGTAAATAAGGAGTAGGAAGCACTCGTGTGATGAATAGTTGACATCCTCCAATGGCCGCGTACACTGACTGACCCGAACAAAGAGCCTGCTACACTCTCAAATGCTATAAAAATAACATTACAGCATTTTAACAAGACATATGATCATTTGTAACCATGTTTTAATGTCAATATTTCTTCTCACTTCCCAACTTTTCTACACCTTTCATAAAGTGTAACTTGATATGAGCCAGAGCTTTGAGGGATTTGGGGGTTCCTCCAATCCACTAACCTGGTCAAGGGGTTTCCGCTGAAGTCTGCAATCTCCAAGGCCTGACATAATTTAATGTTTTCAGGAATCTCAGAAATATCTGAGAGAGAGAGAGAGAGGGGGGGGGGGGGGGGGGGGGGCAAAGTCAGCAAGATATAATGGAAGGAGTTTCAAGACAAAATAAGCACTTTTTCAGGCTTCTTAATAATGGTTACAAGATGGCCTGAAAGAAAGGGAGGAGAGGGTGAATTGACTGTGGTGAGAGTTGTCTGTATGCGTGTTATATGGGATCCGAGCCACACATACAGGACCGAGAGGTGCTTCATTTGCTGAGTTGCAGAATACAACACTGCATAGTCTAAATACAGACCAACATGCTCAACATTCCCACAGTCAATCCTGAGAGTAACAGTGAATGTGCCTCGGGCTGTGAGAGGCACAGGAGAAGACAATTGAGCGTTAAAATTGATGACATTTTTTTTAAATAGACGTGGCTCTAAGAAAACATTCCAGTGCTCTGTATAAGGAAACATACAGGATGTGTAAAAAAGTGTGTAAATATCTCTAGATGGGAGGAGTTTGAGAGAATAGAATGAGGCATTTTATAGTGCTTTCATATGTACTACTGTACACCCAAGCGCTTTACAATCATCTCAGGGGGTCTCTCCTTAACCACCACCAGTTTAGTTTGAGAGAGCCGGTCTATTTTTCTGGAGCAAGGCACTTAAGGAGGGTTTGCATACCATTTCTGGAGATGTCCAGCTCTACCAGCTGTGTGAAGTTGGCAACTTCGGGCGGCAATTTTTGAATCTCGTTGTCACTGAGGCCCAGCTTTCGCAAATTGTGCAGTTTGAAGAAAGGCTGAAAGGGAAAGAAAGAGTACGAATTAGACACACACTTACTGGCCAGACTAGTTCATCAAGGGAAGCACATATGCACCCACTGGTCACTTTATTAGTACACCTGTAAACTGCTTATTAACTTGCATATCTAATCAGCCAATTACATCAGAGCAACTCAATGCAGTTAAGATGTGTTCTCAGTCACACCATGTCATCATTACCACAATTACCTCAATTCAATTACACAATAGTGGTGCCATAGGAACGCATAATTCCCAGTCCGAGTGCATGAACAGCTTCGGATATAACGTCGGGTATTGTCATCTTGAGACTAAGGTAATTACAACATGGTGTGAATGCAGCATTAGGCATGTAGACACGATCAAGGGAGACATGCTGAAGTTCAAACTGAGCATCAGAATTGGGAAGAAAGGTGATTTAAGTGACTTTGAACGTGGCGTTGTTGGTACCAGCTGGTCTGAGTATTTCAGAAACTGCTGATCGACTGGGATTATTCATGCACAAGCACAACCATCTCTAGGGTTTACAGAGAATGGTCAGAAAAAGAGAAAATATTCAGTGAGTGGCAGTTCTGTGGGCGAAAATGCCTTGTTGATACCAGACGTCAGAGGAGAATGGCCAGACTGGTTCAACCTGATCAACTCAAATTATCTTCTTTTATGTTCCACAGAGGAAATGACAGCCATGCAGGATTGAAACAACATGAGGCTGAGCAAATGATCATTTTCATTATGCAGTGAACAGCCACTTTAAGAGCACTCTCTTGAAGAGCGCCTCCCCTTTAAGAGCTCGTGTCAATTGGTTATTGCTCATTAAATGTGAAAAATAACTACAGGCAAATCGGTATCTGACATGATTTTTTTTTGCATAACAGGCATTATATTCTGACAGATTTGTAGAGACCAGGGTGGCTGGTAACAATGAAAAATCCAGATGGGTCAAGCACAACTAGACAAACTGCATGGTGAAAAACATTATATAAATGACAGATTTACAACAAGCTATTATACAGTCATTCATTTACACAGGCATTCCTCCACTTGTCCACTTCAACTGCAAAAATTGAGGAGACCAATGATATTCAAATTAGCAAAACTAGTTTCTTTTGACTTGAAGGTAACATCTTGCATACTTAAGTAATGAGGACCACCACTCAACAATCTGACAACAGCTCATCTCCACACACTTCTCTAAACAACTAACAATCATGTTAAGGGAAGGCAAAAGTGAGCGTGTCAGCGACTGAACACCAGGCTTCTCTATCAAGAGCTCGCTTGTTAGCTGGTCACATTCAGTACATTCCTGCTGCCGCGGCCCATCATGCCCTCTCCTCTCTGCGTGCTGGTCTTGCTGCTGAACAGCACCAACAGAGGGCTTACTATGTACTGCCAAGAACAAGGCTGATACTGCGGTGTGTGTGTGGTTGGTTGTTGTCTCTGAACAGAAATTCTGATTTACTGGTACAAAAGAACAAAACATCGAAACTCTTTGTAAAAAGAGAAAATGGATGCAAAATAAAAATGAAGGATGAGAACAATGTGATTGGGGCTTCAGCAGACTTCCCAGGGAATTCAAGATGACAAACAATGATTTACACATGCATAAGATAAAACTACTAAAGCTCAAGAATTTATATTTTTTTATCTTCGAAGAACAATGATTCTCTCATAAAACTTAGATCACAGTTTTAAAATTAGGCAACCTCATATATCCATCCATCCACTTTCAAGGTTTGAATCACATTGAGCTGTGCCGCACACAAAAATACACACTCTGATGATAACGGATAACCTTGCTTAATCGACCATAAATAAGTTGATTAAATTACTATCGACAATTAATCAATCGGTGATGAATCATTAGCATCATCTGAGAGGAAACAGCACAGCCTTCTATTGTTTACCTCAGTGGTTCTTTGTGGGCAGCCATGGTGGCAGGTGATGCGTATCACATGACTAAGCGATGGGAAATGTGAGCCTGGTAAGAAACAAGATCAAAATATACATACGCATCAAGCAATAAACTCAGTACAGCTGCTGCATACAGGACTGAAATAATTTAAACAAGTGGTGTGATGACACATGGTTGAACTACACTACACACCATCTTAAAAACTCAAGGGAAAATACAGCGATGCCCAACAAAACACATACCAGCACTAACTTCCTTCAATTATCAACACGTTGGGAGACGAGCAGAGCATGGCCAGCGGGAGCCTGACTGTCGACTGCTAGTCAGGCCGTCCTGAGTGGGAGCCATGAGGTCTATTAGAGGGGAGGAAGCTCTCTAGTGAAGGCCTGATTATAAACACACACAAAGCAGCCCATTCATCAATGCAGCCAGATGCCAGGAGAGCCCAAGACCATATAGTTACCAATCTACAACACTCACACACTCAAAAAGACACTCTTTTCACTGTCCAGTAATCCATCTGCGTACCCTGCGTGTGAACAGACTTGGTGGTCAGACATGCCTCATGTTCCTCTGACAATTGCGTTTCTATGTGAATGGACAACAGGTGACTAATGCAAAGACATTCTGCATCGATCTGTTCCATTAACTTCACTAAACAGAACAAAAGTCAGTCATCCTGGCACACTTCATATGCACTTGCGATCTTGTGGACTTGCGCATGTCCGTTCAGTCCAAAAGACTTTTGTCATTTTAGGTTTAAGAAGGGTGCTTGCGAGCACCCCAAAAGCCCTCGTTGCTTTTGCCGAGCCCGCACTGAAGCATGGCCCGCAGCAGACTTCCCCCAACAGTCAAAAAGTGTGACTTTAATCCACTCACTTCATGTCAAGTGCACTGACTGTTTGCAACTGCTAGTTTCAGACAGCAGAACATACACACACACGGTTTAAATAAGCCATGATAATTCACTATAAAAAGTAGAGTGTCGCTTTAAAATGTAAAATAAAAGGGTGTCTATAAAACAACAGCGATAAATTATAACAGTAATTATATCCACCAAGAAAAGTCAGGCCATACGAGAGCATTGGCACCAGTGCCACCAAAATCTACAGCTATGACACCAGCTATATTATCTTATATATTTTTTAGCTTTTGAAGGGTTTTGACACACAATGTTTTCTCATACACTAAATAGCAGTGCAGCACATATTTAAAAAGAGATCTGATGCAAAAAAAAATTGTCACATCGGAATGAAAAAAAAAAAGGTCTTAAAATGTGACCATTTACATTAAACGCAGTCTGGAGCCCTGAAAGCTATGTATGTAGGTTTATAAAACAGACAGTTCTGGCTTCTGAATGGTCAACACAGTGTCCAGGACATGCTGTTCACCATATCACTGCAGAGAAATCAGAGGACAACTAGTTCAGCACTATGTAAGGGACAATATCTTCAAGTAGATGGATGGCACAAAATTAAATTGCTTAAAATGTTTTAATGACAATGTGTCCTTATTTTTATGTAGCACCAGCTTTTAAATGCAATAAGGCAGTAAATATATTGTGAATAATTAATAAAACATGCTGCAGCCTGCATATCTCAAAGGTTGAAGTTTCATTTTTTCCCATTTCTATTTCCAAGTTGAATTTTTTTAACAGTATGACACAGCAACATTGGCTCAACCAATAGCGTGAGTTTTGGGGTAGGATTGTCTGTTTGTCTGACCAATGGTAGAAGCGGGGAGTGTTTGAGAATATTTATTTTTAAAAAGCCATATTTTTTGCAATTCTGCTTGGTGCCACAAGAGGCACAGAATCACACACTGCACATTTAAATACGCATTCAAATCACAAGGGAAATTGTCCTAAATGAGAATGTGATTGTTGGAGTTCTCCCATCTAACAGCAGCTCAAGGTCACTTACAGTGATTACACCCAGCCAGAGCGCAAAACATATATTTTACAGCCTGTACTGTCCTTGTTTATGTGACAAACACAACAGCTGAAAATTAAATCAAACCATAAACATTTCCTTCTTCTGTCTGAGCAAGGCATGCATATAGAGATGGAGAAAAGAGGAGTAAGATGGGGGGTGGAATATGTTGGCTCGGTGTCCAGGTCAGCACAGAGACTGCTGTGTGTTAGTCAAGTGACTGCTTACCCCATGACTTTCTCCAATTAAACCATTACAGTTAACCCCTTCGTCTGCAACATTACTAAACATCATTTCATCCTTGAAACAAGACTGCACGGAAGACGACAAGACTGTAATGTTTTAAGAGCCAGAAGGAGATGAATATAAACAACAACCGACTACACTGACAAACAGATGCAACTCTCACTATCCCACTATCTCTAGGCCATTTCCTCTACCTTGTCTCTATTTAAGGAGGACTTTAAAAGTGAATGTGTGCATATTTGAAAAAAAAAAAAAAACCTATTATTTGCAAATAGCTCAAATTCAAGTTATTTTATTACTATAATTTCAAACTTCTTTTTTAATTCCCTTTAAATTCTTAAACTCTTATAGCACCTTCCTGATGGGAATCAATTGCCTCAATGTTTACAGTATTAATGTTTAATGCATCCAGAAACAATGCAAACACGCATTAAGTCCACTAAGAGCACAAACTCCTGACCTTAAAACATTAATGACACGCCCATTGTCATCAATCACGTTGCTCATCTTAATGGCTCATGCAAAATTAAAACAGCACAGAAGTTTTAAAATGTTACTTGGCAAGAATGGCCCTTTCAAGGCCTCCTTCCTTCTCTCTGAACGAAAGGACGGCACGGTTGGGGGGCAAGGATGGGGGAGGTGTGGGCAAACAAAGCTTTAAGATGGTTCTTCTTTTCAGCTCTGAAGAAAAGGAGGACAGGGGATTGTGGGGTTGACCGAATCAGTACCACCCCCCCACAGAAAAAAAATAAATACTAAAAAGGTGAGTGCATATATGGACAAACACACACTGAAATGGGGAAACCAGCACTATAAGTCCTTGTCAAAATATCTAGATCTCCTGTGTGATTGGAACAAAACATTACAAAAATTCATTCTGAAACAAAATTCAAATTCAACATTTCTCTCTTCATCCAATGACCTGTGGGGATTACACTGAGGGTTCTTCCTAGGAATGAACCCCCTGCCCTCTTTTCCCTCTTCTTTCCCCTTAGCATTGAGACAAAGCCTCTGAAGTGCACACAGTGCTGTCAATCAAAACTAAAACCACTTAGCTCCTCCCACTAAAGGCACCAACAGTGTGTGTAAGACTTTTCTATTGTTCTCAAGCAAAGGACACAGGCTAGCCAAAAAAAGAGAGAAGATAAAAGATGGCAAGAATGTGGGATACAAAAGAGATGAGAAATGAGGTCAGGAAGGATGGAGAGCAGGAATTGGGGAAAGGGAAAGTGAGCCAGAGAGAAAGTAAGAGCAGTGGATTATTAATGAGTAGAGAGTGGGCTGATGACGGATGAAAAGGTTCATTAGTGACTTCGTTCATCCACGCAGGTCAATAAGACACTTACATAGACCCGATTTCATTTGCTGAACTCACACAATGCCACTGTGATATCCTCTCCACTCATCTCATTTACAAGTGCATAACTGAACAGTGGCAGTTACTGGCCAGTCACAAACAAAACAAGTGTTTACTCTCACAAGCCTGAGCCTAACCCTAACTATAAAAGACAGATTACTGTTTATTCAGATTAAAATAAACTGTTTTTACATTTTATATTGAGTTGAATTTATTTTTATTTGGCGTTACATTTGAAATGGTGAAATTATATAAAAATATATTATTAGTAGTAATTATCATTGTTCACTTTTTTATAAATTACAGAACCCAATGGTTCTTGGGGTCAGGAAAGTATTACAAATGTCAAAAAAAAAAAAAAAAAAAAGGTTGTCTTGTCTGTGGTATATTAAAGCTGCAGTCCGTAGTTTTTCCTCTTTGTCGCCATCTCTGCTCGAAATCTACAATTGCAGTTATTCGCGGAATTATCAACTTTACGTGGGTTGTGCCTCGACACGGCACAGCGCGGATGAATGAAGTTGAGGAGAACATGTGGCTGTCAGTCACCGCGCCGGTGTGGATACTGGCATTCGGAATCACAGATTCTACTTTTTGAAAGTATGACCAACATAAGAGTTTTCACTGGAAAATGTAATCTGAACAAGTAACATCCACTTATGTTCTGACCAACTAAGGGGAAAAAAAGCATTGCAGCAAATCACGCTGATTAAATCTGACGATCGCTTATCACGTCAAACCGGGAAAATTATACTTTGTTCTCAAATTGTTAATGTTAACAACATCCGCACTGTGTGACTTCATTTAATGCCCTTCCAATATTCCATTATTACAAGCTTACCGTTTTGAATCGAGCTAAGGCAAGCATATGGTTTTAAACACTGGCTTGTTACGTACTTGCTCAAATTTCTTTTGGACAATTTTTAACCGAAAAAAGTTACGGACTGCAGCTTTAAGTAGACACAAATTCAGTCATTTTAGGCTGCAAAAATCTGAAAAAAGTACCGTGAAACCCTGCAAGATCTGACTGGCTGGTACAGAAAAAATTGTAAAGTCACATTCACATTAAGCATGGAATAAAAATCAGGGTTTGTAACTTTAGCCTGCTAGCATTGAAAGCATATGATCCCACCCTTCCTGGAAATCGCTGTCCAAATCCACACCTCCTCCAAAACATGAACACGCACAGACCAGAAGCGAGTTATTGGATTACATCATGTGTCATTCAGCAGTGAGAAAACTTTACAGTATAGTGAGGGGAAAAAACTGAAGCGCTTGCTTACATACATAAGCATGTGATTGTGAACTGACTCCAGTTCAGAAATTGACAGTGCATTCTTTCCTTTATGACAACTTATAAACTGGAGTAATTTCAGCCTAATTCATATGCGATTTCATATGAACATATCGCAATGGTCGAATCTTACTGAATTATCTGCATAGTAGTACATAATGATTGCTATCAGGATATGAGGAGACTTTAGACCAGCAGAATAACTAAAAAAAATTATGTAGAGAATCACCAGCAGCCTTTATTGTGAATGCCTTTTAAATGTAATATAAAATCATGACTTTGAAGTAGAACAACAAAAGATGATGCAAAATTTTAAAAGGAAAAAGAACTAAATGGAAAGAAATTCCATTTGACTAACATAAAAAAAAAACTTTAATTTGTAATTTGTCAATTTGTACTAGAAAAGTAACATTTGTAAAGACAAACTTTTAATGTTTACTTGTCAAAAGGTCTTGAAGTTTGAAGGTCATATGTGATTATAGACAGACTAGTCCAAATGACAGAACAAGAAAACAGCACAAAAAGAAAATTAATTTCCCAGAATGCATTACCTGTGTTGAATTACTATAAATTGTAATTCAGTAAAATCCACTTCCTCTAATTCCAATTAGAATTCAATTCAATTTCCTGTGAGGTATTGAATGTAGTTAGTCATTTTTACCTCTAGTATCAAATATTTAACAATTTTCATGAGGGGGCAGTTGTCTAAAAGTAGCATCCCGAGCCAAACGAGTCTGGCACACAGACTGCAGCTCTGTCACTGGTGCTATTGTACCACAGGGGGCCCGTGGCAGGATTGCAGAAGTGTCTGGATCAGCAGAGTACAGCATTTCTGTCCTGCAGACATTTCTCCAACATAAACAGCTTGTCCCACTCTTCATTTTAAGCATATTCTGCTTATGACAAAAAAAGATTACCAAAAAGGCAGAGATTATAATTTTTTTGTAGCTCATCAACGGTTAAAAAAAAAAAAATCATAAGCTTAAATCAAAGCTTATTTGTTTGCTGAACATTAAACAATGGAAAGTCCGGATCATACTTAATTACACAATACCCAATTCATAAAAACTTAGGCTATATGAGAGGGAGTTTTATGCAAAATGACAATAAACTTCAGTTTGAATAAATTCAATAGTCCTTAGATTCTCCAAATTTAGTTTGGAATGCATGTGATGCACAAGTAATCATTTATTTATTTAATTATTTATTAGACTGCAGAGCTGAATGTACATAAACATTTCATTCAGGATCTGCCACAATTAAAATAATTTGTTCAGATATGTACACAGTCAGTGTGCGAGTATCAAGAAGTAACCAATATTTGATCATCTTCTTGAGCAGCTCAAGATCCGAGCCGAAAACAGAGACAGAAAAAAGCAGCAGTCCTTCCATGTAGTCGGTCACATTTGTACGGTGGCTGAGAAGCGCAAAAACCAACCACAATTCCAAAAACAAAACAACAAATATATAAACGTAATTAAAACACTAAAAACAAATGAACAAGTTAGAAAACACAGTACGATTTCCGAAAACAACAAATCTGAAAACAAATGAACAAGTCAGAAAACACAACGACAAGTCAGAAAAAAACAGAAAAGACTGTCTATTTAACTGGCTAATTTAGTGCGATTATTATGGAGCAAAAAACAACAACTTCATATTAAAATCTACGTACCACTATCTGGTTTGGTCAGACAAAATTATAAAAGAACTCGATCTGAAGTGGGAGAGTGGCATGTAGCAATAAAAGTAGATACAGCTTTTGACCCGAACAACCTTTCGAGTTCGAGTCTCCCTCGAGTGACAAATTGTAATTCACAATATTAACTTCTTGTTGTTTACTGATCTATATAAAATTAATATCACATTCACATATGGAAAAAAACAGCACTCTTGCTTGTGTGCTTAACTATAGGCTACCATATTATATAAGACAAAGGCTCATGTCGGGGCATTGCCTCTATATCTGGAATTTTAGGGGCATTATAACTGGATTCTAAGTGTTTATGTTTGTTTTTTGCAAAGTGAGTGAACTACTCAATTTCAGCTTGCAGCCTTGCACATAATTAAAAAATATACATGGTAGACGATACAGCTAATACACATGTACACGTGAATCGACATTCTCCTGCCGCAGTCTGCTGTACTTTCTGCATGTCTTGATTGACATATCTCGTCCAATCAGCGGTCAGTATTCGATTCGCAATATACACTTGTCGTTTTGTTTTCAGAATTGTTATTGTGTTTTCTAACTTGAAGTCTTTCCATTGTGTTTATAAATGTGTTGTTTTGTTTTCAGAATTGTTATTGTGTTTTCTAACTTGAAGTCTTTCCATTGTGTTTATAAATGTGTTGTTTTGTTTTCAGAATTGTGGTTTGTTTTGCACTTCTCGGCCACCGTACATTTGGCATTTCCACACACCGGCAGAGCTGAGGCATGGCTTTGGTAACATTAAGAATTGGTGTGTAATAGTTTATTTTCTAAGGAACTCTTCCTTTCAAATGTATGTAGGCTAGAAATGTCAGGTGTGTGTGGGCCAACAGAAAACTCAGAAGTACAGAGTGAGAGGGATAGAAGAAACCATTGCCAGAGAAACCGCCCGATAGGCCTATCTCAACACAGCTAACTGCTGAATGATCATGGGAAAGCAATCATTTACTTAGGGAGGTGAAGGACTGTGCACTATTTACTGAGTGAGAGTGTGTGTGAAAGTTTGGGATGGAGCCAGACTTGAAATGACCCCTATAGGACCAGTTCCTATGTGACTTGTTTAAAAACCTGGAACACGTCTTTTGGGTTACAAACATACACTACGGTTCAATTGTCTCGGGTTGGTAAGATTTTGTAAATGTTTTTTAGAATCTTATGCTTACCAAGCCTGCATTTATTTGTTTAAAATACAATAAAAACAGTAATAGTGAAATATTATTTAATTGACCGTTCGCAAAAGCCACGCCCCTTAGTTATTGTTACTACGCCCGTCAAACAATTGAGAACCAGACACATTGGCTGGGTTGAGCTCCATACATTAAGTGATTGGTTTTGGAGAAATGCAGCAGACATATCCTCCAGGGCACGACAGAAAGTATAGACAGAATAGCGCACGGGAGCACATGCACAAAACAGTTTTATAAAATTATATCAATCATTTTTATTTGATCATTTTACAAAACTGTTTTGTGCATGTGCTCCCGCGCGCGCTATTTCAGTCACAACACTGCAATCAGAGGACGCGCTGAAACATCAACTCTCGATGCTGTTCTCTTCATTCATAACTAGTAGCCTACTGTGAAGGATATATTTGTGTAAATAGTTGTGCAACTGCGCAAACTTTGTTTTGAAGTTTAATGTTTGAGTTCCAGAGGAATTTGTGACTGTGTAACGTTACCTGTTCAACCACATCAAAGTTTCGTAATTAGTTAAGTCCGTGCTTTTCCTCTTTTTTTTCTCTTGTTTGCTGACTGAGGGGGCCGCAGTGCCGTAGTTAAACGGTGTTTGTACATGTAGCCTATTTTTTTATTATAGTTGCAAGCAATCATAAAATACAGCATATGAAAAATAAAAATAAAATAAAAAAGGTGAGAAACGGACCTCGGGTCGGGCTTAAAATATAACCGTAATGTTTGGGTCGGGTCAGGTTAAATTATTTCGGGTTCGGGCTTAAGTTAAGCCCGTGCAGACCTCACTGCCAAAGGCGCATCGTTTCACTATCTTGCTGAAATCGCAATGTTTGACAAAGGCCCTTCTCCTTGGTTACAGTTGCTGAGCTAGGATTGGACGAGAACCGTTCGAGGGCGGGGTTTTGCGAACGGTCAATTATATATTAGATTATTACAATTTAAAATACCTAATATAATTTATTCCTGTGTCGACAAATCTTAATTTTCAGCATCATTACTTCAGTCTGCCGCCTCACATGATCCTTCAGAAATCATTATCATATGCTGATTTGGTGCACAAGAAACATTTCTTACTATTATCAGTGTTGAAAACAGTTGTGCTCTTGATATTTTTGTGTTAACCAGGCATTAAAGCCATTTTTTTTTTTTTTTACTACAAATAAATTCAATAGAACAGATATACAAATGAAATAAACAGTGCTTAAAAATTGTCAGGGTATGTAGTGACAGTAGTATTCAGGTACAGAAATTGAATAATCAAATGCAAATCAACACTCCATAGTTTTTACAGTATAAATTAAATAAAGAATCTAAGATTAATTCATATTAAAAGGACGGACACACGAACAAAAAACAACAAACGTGTGTAGCCAATTAGCATAGTATGACAGTGAAGGAAAGAGAACGAGCAAGAGGGAGATTTGAAGAAAGACTGCAGAAATAGAGATGAGAAAATACAAAAGAGAAAAGTTCAGAAGAAATCACTGGAAAATGAAGGGTTATGACTGAAGAGCTTTAGGATCCGCGTTAATATTAGAAAAGCTTTCCAGTGCTGGAGAGAGCTAAGCGGTAAGGCCTGAAAACAGACGCAGTGGCTGCTTTGGTTCCGCCCATTACTATCATTCATTTATTTGTGCTTTATAAGTGTCATAAGTTTTTCGTCTGCGCTTTATTTAGTTGCGCTTCCTTCTGCTATGATAAACAAACATCCAGTCTTGTATTGCATATATGTAACGGAGGCCGGCTAGTGAGAGTCGCTCTGACGACTGCTAGAGAATGAGGTGTGACACATTGGTTATCTTTGCAGCATAAAAACTGACATGAAGCATGAAGCAAACTACACTGCACAACGCTCCTCTTACTTGCATAGTATCTGCACGTTGTTTATGAGATAATTTGTTTAGTTTCTAAATTGGTAGTGTATCTTCAATGCCACATGCAGTAAAGGAAAAAAAAGAAAAACAAGTGCATTGCAAGATCACACTGAATTAAAGTTTATGTTTGGACTATTTTCCTGCAGCACCTATGGAAATGGAGGAGTACAACCACAATCAATTAAAGTTGAAGTATTTCTAAACAAAGGGTACTAAGAGTACTTGTTTTCCTGTATGTGATGCCATAAATTACCCTTTTGTTATAAATGACAGTGCTAATACAAGTGCCAATTAACAAGAGGAAACGGGTGTGAAATGCAAGCAAATCATAGTTTTCCTCCCCTTCGTACAGAGCGTTCTGCTGCAGAACGCCTCCTTTTATTGTCATTTATTTGCATTCCAAACCAAAGTCAAATGAGATGCAGAGCACAGGTGAACGTACAGACGAATCTCCATTGAAGGTTAAAGGTGAAGTGTAATTTTTTTCAAACATTAAAATATGTCCTCTTATACCAGTTTAATATACGAAGACAACTAGAAGCTAAGATACTGTGATCATGTACTGTGAAAGACTGTACATTGTATCATACATTGCTCCATTTCATCAGACCCATCTGAGACATCAACTTCTTGCTGAACTAATGGTGAGTCGTGTTTGAGGAAGTGATGATCACTGTTTGTCCAAACAAACATGGACCACAACAGGTAAGGACTGGAGTATTTTGATAAACCATCTGAACTAAAATGACACGTTTCATCTTTAAACTGTGTGCTAGAAAATTTGACACAGGCCTAATCAGAATAGCCTATGTCCACATTATAATGTTGTTTGCTCAACAGGTTTACACACAACTGTCCATTTTGTGTGTTTTTTATAGAAACTGCAGTAAGCCTAAATTCTTTTTCAGTGGTAATCAACTGCACGCAGATGCTCATATTCAAACTATTAGACCTAAAATATCACTTTAATTTCCTTGACCAATTTTTTGGGCTAGTATTTATTATAACAATCCAGTTTTATGTGTTGTAAAGGGCCAGTCTGTTCGAGTACAAAAAGATGACACTTTTGTTGTTGTTCATCCCATGTTTTATTCAGGGCTGTGCGCGTTTCTGTGTGATTGTTCCTCCTGTTTCCGGCATGCCACAGCTCCATTCTGCATTAGAACCTGCCAAATGTAACCATTACCATCAGGCTGGATGATCACACTGACATTTCAGACACTTTAAACTAAGGCTGCACGATACTGAGGGAAAATGCGATATCTTCTAAATAGTGCGATATGTTATACGATGGTAATAATAATAATTCGTTACATTTATATAGCGCTTTTTCTGAGACCTCAAAACGCTTTACATAGAAGGGGGGAATCTCCTCCACCAATGTGCAGTATCCACTTGGATGATGCGATGGCAGACATATTGCGCCAGAACGCCCACCACACACCAGCTTACTGGTGGAGAGGGGACAGTGATGAAGCCAATCCGTATATGGGGATGATTAGGAGGCCATGATAGACAGAGGCCAAGGGGCGAATTTGGCCAGGATGCCAGGGTTATACCCCTACATATGATGGTGCTTTAAGTGTTTTCAAATTAATTTAAATTATATTTATAAATAAACTGAAAATAATATAGCCAATATATATGTTTAACATTCTTTCTGGGAAAAGAAAGCATCACTACAACTACTGAAAGTAAACAGCAGTGTTTTAGTATTACCGGTACATAAAAAGTAAGGTCACAAATCTGACAAATGTCATTTTAAAATCAATGTAAAAAAAATTGTAATAATAATGTAAAGACCAACAACTCTTTGCTTGCCTTGGTAATATACATTTATATAAACCTGAAACCTTAACATCAAGAACATCCAGATAAACAAAAACACCCGAAAATAGGGATGAACGATTAGTTATTTTTGTAATTTTAATTTATCTTTGTAATTAAAAATAAGAACAGAGGTAAATTACAAACAATAGGACAAATATAATAAAACAAAGATAAAAAAGACACAAACAGTGGTTTACGTTTCTCAGGTAGGCTTACAGTACATTAGATCTGTTTAACAGTATAGCATTCAAGTAAGATGTACACTGATAACTGATAACACCAGGTGGGGGATATAGTATAAATTTGAGGGCATCAGGGAGCCGCTATAAATATGTGGGGTATTGAAATTGCTTTTGAATTCGCTAACACACATACTCTGTGTATATAGAGAGGTGGTATTGACCACACATTTTACAAGATAAGATATTTGTCAATGTTGTTCAGGATCTGTTGTGCACTAAATCCTCCGCAACAGTCTTGTCAGTCATCTCTCACATAGTCATGCGATAAGTGAAGTTTGACTCCGGTTTCACTCTGTAGTTTGTGCTGGGGTAGACAGATGCTTTGTTTATAATTGTTGTGTCTGTTGTCCAACTGAACTAAAAAAAAATATTTCTATAAAAAAAAGCAAAACGACAGTACGACCGAACACCGGTAACATTGACTACCGCTGCAAGCCTACTTTATCCAAATAGACAATTAGTAGTATTGCAGTGTTGTGTAAAGACAATTCCACATCAACATTTCTCTCACAAATGCTAAAAAGGTGTTTGGACCTGCACGTCTTTGCCATCTGTGAAACAACACAATAAGGCATTCAGTCATGTGTCCAATTCGATCCTCATGATCAGTAGTAGACTACTGGATGGTGATGAATAAAAGAAAGGAAAAAACGCAAACTGTGAATGCTACAGCTCAGCCTGAAATGGCAGCTAGAAAGCAGATAAGCACAAAGCCTTATTGTGAAGGCAAGTGTTTGTAGGCCTGTCCAACAATCATGTGGTAAAGTCTCTGCAGCACAAGCAACATTCCCAGAATTCATGTTCATAAGAACAAACCAGACAGTACTACGGTGTACTTTCCTTGTTTTGACACATTTTGGAAAGCAGTGACACCTGAAATTCTGTGTTTCTATAAGCGTTTGCACTCACGTACTGTGTAAACCACAACTGCTCTGAAAACGCAGGTGACTACTTTAGAGTCCATAAATGAGGTTCCGGTTACTTACCAATGATTCTGCAGAGAAGTCTCCACCAATCAGAGAATAGGAACAAGCCAATAATGCTTAAAGGAAAACGCCGACTTTTGGGGACTTTAGCTTCTTCACCGTATCCCCCATTAGATAAGTTCATACACTCCCTTTTCATCTCCATGCGTGCAGTAACTGTCTGACACACCAACCGCTAGCCTAGCTTAGCACAAAGACTGGAGGCAAACGGCTCCAGCTAGCATACTGCTCCCAATAAGTGAAAAAATAACGCCAACATTTTCTAAAATCCTAATTTACATGTTGTGATTTGTATAGACAGCGTGTACAAATAACAAGGTCACATGAGACAGCCATCTTCTAACCATATACATACTGGGAACTATATTCTCAGGAGGTGAAGCACTGCTACTTCTGCAGAGTGATTTGCTCACAACACTCTGAGTGAACTCTCTGCTCCTCACCACGGGGCTTCTCATCTGCTGCGAGCAAATCACTCCGCAGAAGTAGCAGTGCTTCGCCTTCTGGGAATATAGTTTACCTCCAGTCTTTGTGCTAAGCTAAGCTAGCGGTGGGTGCGTCGGACAGAGTTACGGCACGCACGGAGATGAAAAGGGTATGTATGGACTTATCTAACTCGAGGATACACTGAAGAAGCTTAAGTCCCAAAAAGTTGGCGTGTTCCTTTAAAGGACTCTGTAGCGCCCACCCACTCCAATGAAGCACTGTGAATTACACGCACACGAAAAAAAATTGTAAATGTCAATATAGCCTATATCAAGCCGTTAAATACAGGCTTATACATTTGTCAAATACTTTATTGCTTACAATCAAAGCTTACAATGTTGTTATTCACCTCATAACGGTTTGGTTTGATTTATGGTTTATAACTGTTTAACAAGAAATTTAAAAAAATCCATATGGAAAATGCTTTCGGAAACCAAGGAAGGAGGCTAAAAAAGTGAATGGTCACTGCTGCACTAAAGGTTTTATAGATTGTCTAATTTATACAATAATTTTCAACAGTAATCATAGTGGGTCTGCTGGTCTTCTAACAGCAGAAAAACAGAAGAGACCAGAGCATGTGATGGGTCACAGCAGGGTGACACACAAATACCATGTGCCATTTTATATTATCCCAGTAAGTGTTCAGATGAGCCATAAAAAGCATGCAGTCATTAATCCATCATCCATATGGTGAAGATGTGTGTTGTGCATCTCTCTGACCATTCATTTGCTCTTTTTAGTACAAGTTCATAATGTAAGTTGCGCTATGAGCATCAGATAAATATGGGGGTAATAATCACACTCTTAGCAATGACAGTCCCGAGTCAGAACATAAGTCACTCATTTATTAGTCATCATGAGCTTGAAATACATCTTAGGAAGTTTATGAAACAGAAAAACTGTAAAGAACACTTTTAGCAGTGCTCTGGGAGGGCATTATTTATTTGCTGAATCAATGTCAATGTTTATGAAGTATGTTGGTAAGGTAATTTGTCTGAGTTGTGTTAGACAAGAAGAGACCAGATGATGCCACTCACCTGTGAATAATGAGAAGGTACAGACTTAATCTCTATCCTAGTATACATTACAATGCTTTTCTGTAATGAAAATAACCGTAACAATTAAATACAGATTTGTTAATTTACTAAACAAACGATAACAGATAATCCAGTGGCAGTGACAACCTGTTTGACACTTCAACATAGTAGATGACTGTGTTATACCTGAACACTGGTTGCCACCCCCATTAAAAAAATGGAAAAAGGAAGACAACACAATGTGGGAGTTTTTTGGATTACGTAAAAAGTTAGTCTGCAGAAAGTGCCGATCAATAGCAAGTTCTTTTTGTACAGTTAAGCTTATAAACTCTCTCTTTGCCTCTCCGTGTCGTGATTATCTGCTATTGTCTGCTATATTTACTTTTTATTTATTAAATCTAGGAAATTGGTTAATGAAACTGATTAAAATGAAGATACAATTAATACAAAATAAAATTTGCTTTAAAGAAAGGCTTTGTGCTTTCTGTTTGAGGTCTCTGTGAAAAGTCTTTTAGTGCCACTTTCAGAGCGGTCGCGTCCATAATGGAGAACTGTCACGTAGCCTAACATTGTTTTTTGTGTCAGTGGTATGGCTTAAGTTCAACGTTTTGAACTGTTACATTTTATTTTGAAGGTTTTTCTGAGAAGGTTTGTATTGAGGTTAATACTATTAAAGATATTAGATGAAACATTACTTGAGATGTCTGGTTTTTAGGAGTAGAAAAAAGTACACACATTTAAAATCAGCGTGTGTGTGTGTGTGTGTGTGTGTGTGTGTGTGTGTGTGTGTGTGTAACATGCTGGGGGACACAAGGTGGTAGAGTACATGTAGTACAGGTAGGCTATGTTATGAAAAAATAGAATATCCATCGCTACTGTAAAGTCAAAGTAAAATTAACAAATATATAATTTCCTACCTATCCTATGCATTAGTTGATGAATTTATGTTGCTGATGTGGAATTAACTATCTTCAATTAGCATATTCTGTCATGATAATCTATAAAATCGCTAGTGTGGGAACTGTTGTAAGATGCCTACAGAGTGATATGCTATTGCATTTGTTACACATACTGTATTGCATGAGAAAAGACAGATGCGACAGCTTGAGCAGACTCTACAACAACTCTCCCTCTTCTCAAAATGCGTGTTCCCGGGCCCGGGTTTATGTAAATTTCAGGGTTAGTACTTAGTGATGTCACTAACCTGGGAGGAATGTTGTGTAGTCCCTACCAGCCGTTTGTTGTAGTCCTTAAAAAACGATTTATTTAAAAGTAAATATCTTCCTTTGCCTTGAACTTGTAACTTTGCAGATGTTGTTTATGCTCAAACAGCAACATTACACACTAACTAAAGTTAGAAAAGTTAAATCATAATCAACCGTGACCCCTTTAAATCTGTAACTAAATTTATTTATTTGACAGGGAAGGTGTACATTAATTAGCATTAATGCAAATGCACCAGAATTAGCCAAAAGGCTATTTTTCATCCGTTGTCCATGGACAAATCTAAAAATCGTCTACCTAAAAAACACAATAAGATTACAGTGAACCGTACAAATATAAAAGGCAGTAAAACAGATATGAAAAATCTTTAAAGGTATAGTTCACTAATTTTTTTTTTAATTCTGTCATAATTTTCTCACCCTCAAGTTGTTTCAAACCTGTATGAATGTCTATCTTCTGCTGAACAAAAAGGTATTTTGAAGAATGTCAGTAACCAGACAGTTGATGTACCCCATTGACTTCCATAGTCATATTTTTTTCCTGCTATGGAAGTCAATGGGGTACATCAACTTGTCTGGTTACTGACATTCACACAGGTTTGAAACAACTTTAGGGTGAGTAAATTACAGAATTTAAACAATCTTTTACAATGCGCACAATCACAGCTTTGAAGTGATCACTTTAACAAAGCGGACATTCTAAATTCCCTCTACATTCCTGGTAAACTTACAAGGAGATCCAAACATGTCAACTGTTCCAACTGGATATAGTCCAACCATAGAGCAGAACCAGCTTCATTAAAGCTAACAGTGGTTCTTTCTTAGCGACCTTTGCCATGATAAAATGACAGTGTACACCACCAAAAGTGGACAAACCACACCTAAGATGACTATTTCAATTATATACTGTTCAACATCATTATTAACCAACAACACCAAAAATGTAGCACAAAAAACATACCTGAAGACAATCTCAATAAACACCAACAATAAACATAACTCTGAATAACATGTTGCAAATACTTCTAGTGCACTGTATGGTTCTCAAACACAAAACATTTTCTTTTCATAAAAATACAAGCTCTGGTGAGAACTGACTTTTATGATAATAAATGTGTGGAGTTGAGTTCATTGCAGCCTCCAGTAGAATCACATGTCTGCATTTCCTCAACCGTCACATTTTAAACAAGCCTCCACAGAAACAATGCGTCAACACGCGTATATTTGCATGTACACACACACCCAAACACAAAGTTACCAACACTTCCTACAGTAATATTACCTTTAAAGATATAGATCGAGGACTGTAGATATAGTAATTAGTAAACGATTTTGAAATTGAGATTTGGGCTACATGAGAGTGCAATCCTCAGAACAAGAATGGAACACATCAAAATAATAAACAAGCAGCGATTTGTTATTCCTGCAACGTGCTCAACCTTTATATTCAGGCACAATATCAGGCAAATATTGTGCCTGAAAGACTCAACAAATCGGTTGTTGTAAAGTTAGCTTAAACAAACCATCATGAGGGACACTGACCAGACACATCAAACATGCAGTTACAGAGATCCACTTTCTCAAGCAGACTCTCAAGCCAAGCTGTATGATCACTGCTGAATCGTTACTAGTGAACAGCCTGATGGGAGTGGGGCTCCTCCTCCAACCGACACAGATAATAGTGGAGCTGAAGCAAGATGAGTGCTGTTTAAAGAACAGACAAAATAACACCGCAACACTCAACTCTGCATCGGCACTGCCACTGAGCCAGAGAGAGCAGTTGTCATGCATAGGTATGAAACAGCTTCACAAAAAGTCATTTCAAGCACACAGTATCGTTATTTCTGTGTTATAAATATTTCCATCATCACAGAAGAACTGGGATTTCTTCCTTTCTGGGAGTCTGTAGTTCAGATTTAAACACTGATGTCCATTGAAGCGATCAAAATAGTGTAAATCACCTTTTGAAAGTAACATGGCAGATCAATTGACGATGTATCGATTAGCCTACATCGGTACGCCACTACGTGGTGACAAGAAGTGACTGTTAAAATATGTATTTTTCGTTCAAAAAAAAAAAAACATTGGTTCATCAAGTAATGACACAAGTGAAGTATTTGTGAGCGAGTCAATGAATCATTCAATCAAACCAATCTTTTAAAATAAGTGTCAACCTCCAGCAAATGACATGTTATTTTGTTTAGTTGTCTGAATTGTGGGAGAATTGTGATCTCTGTTTGAAAAAACAAACAAATTCAATTTGGATTCAATTTATCCAGAATCGCTGGGAGCTCTAAAAAAGCAGCACATTTGTGCAGACAGTTCACTTACGCATTGAATAGGTTTCTCAAACTGTAACAAGATACAACATGAAAAATAAAACGAGAGTGTATGAAACAAAACAATGTCTTCTACCGTCCCTGTGACTGTGCAGTTCTGTATTGCGAACAGCTTGAGAACGAGCAAGAGACTAGGCCATCTAAAACAGCATCTAGTAGGGCTGGTTTTAGCATCGGTACCGCGATGTGCGCATCCGCAATAGTCACATCGCAGGATGTGCAATGTCAAGTATAAGGTTCATAGTTGATCTGTACGAGCCAGCTGTCCCCCAGTTCGGAAACCATCATAGAGTGAAAGTTTATCATTTGCATGTGTTTGCAAATAGGCGCGCAATAGGATTTTGGCACATGGATTTTGCCAATATCGTGCAGCCCTAGGAGTGTCTAGAAAAGCTCCAGAGAAAATGACCATCGAATTTTGATTTTTGGGTGAACTAATCCTTTAAGAAACCGAAATTGAAGTATCGAATCGACTGCATAAACATTTCAAGGTGTGGAGTTGTACACTTATTGTCAATCCACACACTACAAATTTGGACCCAAATCTGCTGCAAAGCATCATGATAACAGATCCTACTAGGGTGGGCGATATGATATGACCAACATCTTATACCACGTCGTTATGAGTAATTTTATTTCACGATAACGATTTATATCACAATATAGTTATTATTGCTTTAAATAAGGTTATGATATAAAAAAAATTTGACCACTGAAATTTCATAATTCTTACTAGAGCCCGACCGATATGGATTTTTGGGGGACGATGCCGATATCAACTCGAAAAGAGCCGATTTATAAGCCGATATTTTGATTTTGAAAATAAACTGGATATTAGACCCATTTCCTATAAACGGCACTTACACAACATTCAATAGCAAAATATCTGCCTGTTCTATGTATGTGGGCTGTATAAACCATTTTCCAGAAGGGATTATGTTAAAAAAAGCCTTAGATTACAGTCTCAATGACTAAACAAGTGCACATCAAAAGTATAGCCTATATTTTTTAATGATCAAAAAACAGTCTGGTTTTAAACATTTAACACTTTTATTTACTTCCAGTTGAAGCTGGTTTTAACAGTATATGTGTCTGTAAATAAATTATAATACTAAAGTTAAAGTAAAAGAGCTATACCAAACAAATTAAATATTCCACAAAACCATGTCAATGAATTGAAAATTAAATTAAAATAAGTTAAATGTATAGCTACATATAAAATAAATAAATATTATAAAATAAATAAATAATACCAAAATATAATTAGAACAATGTAGAATGTTCTCAATATATAGCCTACTGCAAATTGTAAAACATACATTTTCAATATAACAGGCCAAGGAGAGATGATACGTCAAAAGTTAAAAGGACAGTCAGTCAACTACACTGTAACAACGTAACGTTACTAGCTAATTCCGCTTCACTCTCTGCTTATTTAACAGCAGCAAAACTGGACACGATAGTCACAAATGTTGTCATGCTTATTTGAGTTAAGAGAACTGATGGGGATTGGGGATGTTCTTTTAATTGTTATTCAAGCGATGTATGTCTCATGACCAACTCACCATGAACTCACTTAACCAGTGCCGCCTCCCACCACGCGCATCACGCACTGTGCGGGCACCAAGATCGAGCTGAGGGGGCACCAAAAAATACATAGCCTCCTGGAAGTTCCGCGAGTCTCCCGCATATTGATAGCGGCTCACTGATGCCCGCGAATTAGTTAAAATCTCCGGAATCTAGAGCGAGCGCGCCCGCGAGACAGAGACTGTGCTCCAAACCGCGTAGCGCGTGCACGGCAGAGAAGGAGAGAGAGAGCAAGAGATCGTGTGCGTGCCTCATGAAACGCGTGTGCCTCATGAAGCGCATTTAATATTCTGGTTGACAAACTATACAACGCCAACACTCATGACATGGTTGAAGGCTGTTTCGTCCGTTTTTTGTAATTAAAAAAAAAAAAAATTATTTATCGGCCATTATAAATGCCGATACCGATAGTTTGGAAAATGCCTAATATCGGCCGATAATGTCGGCCTGCCGATATATCGGTCGGGCTCTAATTCTTACCATTTTCAATATTATAAAAAAATCAGCCTAATTTTTAAAAAAAACTCAAGCTTACCGAAAACAAGTAAACGGTGATAAAGGAAGAACAAAGAAACTAATTACAAGCATTCAGTATATGAAAACAAAATACAATATAAAAAAGACAAATTAAATCAATCTGAAAAATTTCAAGCACTAGAAATAACGAGAAATACTAGGCTACATAAAATAATATTTATTATTTATTTTAAGTTTAAAATAATAATAAAAAAACATTGCATAGTCTACACCAGGGATGTTCAACTTCAGTCCTGGAGGGCCACTGTCCTGCAGAGTTTAGCTCCAACCCTAATTAAACACACCTGAACAAGCTAATCAATGTTTTCAGGATTACTAGAAAAGAGCTTTTGTCAGGGTTGAAGCTAAACTCTGTAGGACAGTGGCCCTCCAGGACCGAAGTTGAACATCCCTGGTCTACACTGTGTAAATTAAATATAAAAGTATTCTTATTAAAGTTACAAAAGTGAGTCAGTCAAGAGAAGTGAGAGATTCTCTTTTTTGTTGTTTGATTAACATTAAGACATGTAGGTAAAATTCACTTGAAGACCGACTGCACGGATCCAATATACTCATGCGCTTTCTTTCTTAACTGTTTGTTTACTTGCAGAGACATGGTGACTTTGACACGTGTGTTTGACCGTTCAAGCCCACTTAGTCGGCAAAAAGCACTCGGTTCAGTTCTCATGCACTTGCGGCTTCATGTGCGCGTGTCTCTCAGATAGCACTGAGAAACAGCCTCTCTGACAGCACGCGCATATATATATTAAACGCATGCAAACGATAAGCTTTCGGGCCTGCGTACAGTGAGTAGCACACCAATGTCACATGAGCATAATTGCGATAGAGGAGATAGTCCAAAATCTAAAATAGTCCGGGAAACCACATCAAAACCAGACACAAAATCAAGTTTCCAGCATCAAGCAATTTGTCTCTCCACAATGAACATGGAACCAGAGTCCTGCAATGGTCCTGTTTGGTAAACACGCTTTGGTAAAAAGGTCATTCTGAAAATAGACACAGCCCAAAACGGTAATAATTAACAGAAAAAAGATGAGAACGAGTATCCGTTGTGTAAACAATACAAAACTTTTGGCAACAGAAATATCTGCCCACATAGGCTATTTTGAACAAATGTGTGTCACAACATAGGCTATACAGACACTCCATATAATATGCTATGGGGAATGTTTTAGCAGATTCACAATGCATTTAAATGTGGTTGTCTCTCCTGAAACTCTGCAGAGAATATGTGGCCATTGGTCCTCTTAGCAGCATGAAAAATAAAACGTATTCAAATTGTGAATAGATTATACAGAAAGAGAGCAAAGAGTGGTCCCTTTATAACTGATGCTGCCAATCATTTCTGTTAGAGCACAAATGGATACAATGCTCAACGCTGCAAATAGTGTTGTAATTAAAAACCTTTGGTGGTCTTCAGACTACAAAGCATAAACACAAATAAGCAGGACAATGTTTGAAAGCAGCTGCCTATCCGTGGGTACCGATTGAGTTGAAACAGTCTTGGCTATTGGACCTAAAGTTTATATATTATTCCACCGGTTACATCAAATATTAAGTGGTTCACCAGTCGGGTACAGTCCGCGTGCAGGAGGATTCAGAAGATGTTTCATGTTTAATGTAGAGCTGGATTTTTGACCAATCAGACTCCACAATGGGCAGGACTACCAAGAACACCACCAGACTGACAACTCCTGTCACTTGTCATGGCTGTTTAAAACCACAGTTCAGATTTACACAGAAGAGATTATAGAGTCTGATTAGGCCAGTGTGTTAGACGGAGAACGAGAGCGAGTAGGCCTAAGTGATATATTTGAGCTGGTGAAGGTTCTTCTGGTCTCGGCAGCAGTGTGATGGTTAGAAAGGCTCTGCAAAACAAAAACACTACATTCCTCAGCTCTCTCCATTATTCTCACTTCCTGTCCGCCACAGCACTCTCAAAACAGAGGAATCAACAAGACAAACACACACGTCAACAAATCAGCAGCGCCTGAGCCCTCACTCACTCGCTCTCTCACACACCCTGTGGTAAACAAAGAGCCATTTTGATCTTTTTTGGGCACTGTGCTTGTTGAGGTACCAAAGGAGTCGTACACGGACAAAATGGGCTGCAGATACAAACACAGACAGGCAGACAAATGCATGAACAAGCACACACAAAACAGTCCTTCTTTTGAGCCCATTAAATGAGTACGATATTAGTGAAGTGCTAAATGAAAAAAAATGGAAAAAAAAGAAAAGAAAAGTTGAGGAAACTGAAACACGGAAGAATACCTGGTAAATGTGGTCATGCTTGGTTAAACTGCATTGAGCATGATTTCCTTGTTTGTTCACCGTGTTTATATGCAGACCTGTTATAAAGTGCAAAACCAAATTTCTCCTATTCACCAAACGTGAAACAAACAGCAAAACTATTCACACTAAGAGCATAATGCATAGAGCATAAAAGAAAAATAACATTTATTGAAGAAATTTACTCAGGACAACTGGGTCTACCACCCATTGCTAACAAAAAAAAGAAAAGAAAACATGACTTAAATGTTCAGTTTTTGAAGTCATATGAGGGACTGACAAAAATCTGTCCTGCTACTGGACAAATTGTAGTCTTGGTCTGAAAAGATTTATTCATAGTGAATATCTGCTCACGGTGTGAATATATGCCTCCATAGTGAGTGTTGTGATGAGGTTTGTGCAGTATGTCTGTCTCTGAGGTTCAGTCAGGACCCCTGAGAAGTGCATGGCTACAGCCTCCTGTGACATGAAGAAGCTCCTGTGACTTCAAAGATGCTTCACTACTCTATTGTTATTATTGTAAAATCATGTACTTTAAACAAAAAACATGCTTGTGGGTCATTTACGATCCAATAACCTAGATGACCCAACTATCAACCTTGTGAACTTGCGAAAATCAGATTATGCTAGAAAAAAAATGACCTGTAGATTCCAATTCTATGTTGTTCAGTTTATGTAGATTTATGGAAACAAATAACATATTCCAAACAGGCATTTATCATCATTAGCCAAGACTGTCTTAACTAATTGCATATTGGCTGTATTAAGAACCTTGAAGCAGCAGGCTATAAAAAGATGAGTGATATTCTAACAAGTAAATCTAGTTGCTAAGCAGAAACTGGGGACATTCCTAACTGGCGAGGAATGAGAGAAATTTATTTTCAAAGCTCAACTAGATCCAGAAAGAAGCCTTACATACTCTCACTTTCCGGCTGAACTCAATCTCCAAGCAAAAGCTGAATGTACAAGTTGAGTGATGGTTGTTTCGTAGTTAAGAAACTGGGTTGATAAAGGTTGCAGGTTCAGTCCCACATGGAGATCCTTCAGCCCTACAATTTGTTATTTCTGTACCTGCAACAACCATCTGTTAAATGACAGTAAATTATCTGGTCTTAAAGTGGTCATAGACTGGATTATTTTAAGTTTACTGGGGTACACTTATAATGTTAGTATGATTTTAATTTAGAAATAAAAGGCATTTTTCCAAGCCTGATTTTAGCCTCTGATTTGAACGCTCTGTTTTAAGGGCCGTGTCTGTGTGAGACTCCAGTGTAAACGCTCACTGCTGTGATTGGCTGACATGTTTGCATATGAAATAGACAGTATTAAATTTGGAACTCTCTCTAAAACTTTTACTACTTTTTATCATTACAGCTATTGAGATTAAGGAATCGTGAAAAGTATTGTTGATCATAATGATCTATTCCCATCACATGAAAGGTTGCTGTGATTAGAATTGAGCAGATGACAGACGTTGATCGCGTATGATAAGATCTTTTCATACGCGATCAACGTCTGTTATCTGCTCAATGAGATGACAGAATGCCGAATGCTTTCACCAAATAACAATGAAAACACGATGTAAATACAGTAAGAGGTTTGTTGCACATTGTAACAGCATCATTGATTTCATGATGATTGATTTCAACGAGTTTTGGCAAGTGTCCAGATAAACTCGCAGTGTTTGATTTACAGCTTGGGCGATTGGAAAGTGAGCGTTATTTGATCGCTTTCTTTAAAGGGGCGATGAACTCAGAAATTTAATTTTCCTTGAGCTTTCGACATATAAGAGGTCATCATACTATAAGAATATCCTATAATTTTTAAAACTTTTATTGACACCAGGCCCAGCGAACGACAGGTTTTTCAAAGTGGGGATCTATGACGTCAAACACCGCCTCCGCAGAATATGATCAACGCCTACTTCAACACTGCCTGTTTAGCCCCGCCCACCGATTTGCGCATTACATGCAATAGCTAAATAACATAGGCCTACGAGGGGATAATTGCTAAACGAGCTACCAAGCAATAAACGTGCAGTTTACGAAATATTGTGCAGTGCCTGGTTGTGGAAGACAGGACTGCATGTGACGAAGCCCATGGGTTTGGACATGCAAGCCAGTCGCGCGGTTTGACGTGTCTGCGTACTAAATATAGCCTAATTCGTTATAAACCATTTAATTTTAGATCAATACTTTATCAATCGATATTCAGTTGCTAGTATGTCTATCAAGTTATGCCGCTCTCACACCAAACCATGCTTTCATCACACAGTGAGCATTGTTGCATTGTACTGAATAGGCTTTGACTTTCTTCTTCAGAACAAAATGAATACATTTTAACTTGCAACATTACAAAATAAAAAGGAACATCAAATTAAGTGTAATCAAAAATAATTACAAAAATAAGGATGAATGATGTTTCGAGAAGTAACACGTCTTCTTACCAAATACCAAAAGTAATAAAATCATTTTATATACAATTTAATAATATGAATAATAGATGTAATGCATCTTTGAACATTACAGAGAAACTGCTTTTAAAGGAGTTCACACAAAAATCCTTGGATGGATATCTGGCTACTGCCAGCTGACAGTCATCATTTATTTAGGTACCATTTGAAAAGATCTTTCTGTTGACCTGGACTAGTGTTCAGGTCAATGGACCTTTAAAGCCACAAGTGAAGTTATCAGTCAGAGTGTTTGACCACCAATGAGATCAAATGAAATATGAAAGTGCATAGCTGATAACTTCCTTCCTTTCTTAACTGTGAGACCTTTGTAACTTTGCTTTTCACTGCAGTCAGTTAATGAAGCACTTTCACATGACAAAATTTTTTTTTTTTTTTTTTTATAATAATCACATCTAATAAAAAAAATCGAATCTTTTTAGTTTGGCCACTTACTACACAAAGTTTTCGGTTTGTCCATATCAGTCTATCTGTCTCAGATCAAATGAGAGATCAGTAGGGGACTACATACTCCTTCCTTTCTCAATGTTGTAGTGCACATGCATGTAGTTAAATGCATTTTGCATTTGACTGTTCTGTACTAACTTCCAACAAAGATAAAACGTAGGAGTCGGAGATGCTACATGTCCATGTAGCAACAGCAGTGTGCTTTCCACGTGGGCTCGCCTTGCATCCTGTGGCCATGGAAACAGGGTCTGTGGGGATTTTCTATACAGCTTCTGTTGCATGAGTCACCAACAAGAACAAGCAAACTGTAGAGGAAAGACTACTCGCGCATGGTATAAGCATGCTGCATCCAAATCACTCATGAAAACACGTTTTACCACTTTTATCATGGAAAACATGCCATTTACAAAGACAAGACATGTAAGCCTAACCCTTGTCTTATTAATGGCTTACTTAAAAGGTCTGTACCTTCTGTCAGAGTTCAGACTGCAGGGTGCCGCACAGACGGCATTTACAGTGACACCTATCCCAGTATCTGGAGAGGATATTAGCCAGACTGGGCCATCTGTACTGGAGTGTGTTTACTCTGTCCTACAGCACACACAAACAATGTGCTCCACACAGAGAGAGAGATTTACACGACAGGTGTTGAGGCAGATAAAGGAGGAGCTGCTGGAAGGGTCAGATCCATGGAAACATTTATATTGTGACAAGTAAACAGTAATCATGAGGATGTGCTTTTGGGTGAAGCACGTGCTGTCTTGAATGTACAGTAACTGCAACTGTTCAGAAATCTAGACGGCCCAAGGCTCACAACTTGCATCAAAAGATGCAGATAAAATGAAGGATGCACCAAAACGTTTTGGATACAAATGTGACCAAGGGCCGGATTCATGAAAACCTTCTTATGAGGTTGAGACATTTCTTACGATAGATTTCAAGAAGTCTGCAAAAATGTAATTCTAAGGGTGTAATTCTTAAAAACTTTTGAAGTTCTCAAATATTTTCTTAATGAAATAACAGTGTTATCTGATTGTATGACTATTCTTGCCAAAGACTCACTGATCAACTTAACACCTCAAAGCTGTGACTTCTTGCACTGCCTGCAGATTAAGACTATCATAAGCACAGACAATATTTTCACCACGACTAACCTGACCAGAGTTCAGCACTCTGAATTGGGGTTTTTAACCCCGTGTACGATAACACCACTCAGGACATCACGTGATGAACTGCTTTCATGCTTTGCCTATAAACAAGTACTTGCAAAAACATTTATCATTTGTAAAATTTTGATGGAAATGGCAATAATAAACCTTTCAAACCTAATTTGACAACATGTTTTATTCACATCAGATACACATTGTGTTGTAATGCCGACAGCTTTGATTCTCAGCATTGCAGTGCAAACTAACATGGCGGAGCCCATCACCATTTCAAGTTCAACTAACATGTAGGGCTGCCCCGGACTAAAGATTTTCCTAGTCGACTGTTAGTTGTTCATTATTTAAGCCATTAGTCAATTTGTCAGGGGAGAAATACTAAACCATAATAACTGAAAGAGCTAGTTATTATAAACCATAATAACTAGCATTTAAAATATAAATGTAATTTCCTGAAAAAAAAAATTGTGATATGATATTTTTGCCATATCACCTACCCCAAATTCAAACTATATTATCACAGTCAAATCTATATGGTCTAAAGTCTCAAATATATTTTAATCAAGCTGTCGTAAGTGTAATATTAATTATGATGCTGGTGAATTGCAGAGCTTGTGCAAACATATCCACATTGCTATTATCAGATGCTTTCTTAACTGACGTTTTCTCACCGCTGATGCAAATAACAAGGGTTTCTGAACTCTACATTCAGCCCCTTTAATATATGAAAGATATGGGGGAAAAACATTTTGGGAACGCATGTTTGTAAAGTTAGCCTCCTATGGTTCAAGTCACAAGAGCTCACTGTAACAACTGAAACAGCCAAAGATTCACACAGAGTACACACAAATGCAGGGTTCTGTGTTTAAAAGCCTAGAAAACATAAGCAATGCAGTAAAGTATTAGGTCTACAGGCTGTAAATGATTATAGGGTGTGTTTCCTGGTCGGAGGTGAACAGAGGAGCGGAGCTCGAGCTGTGTGACCTGTGGTAAACACGGCTGCACTGGATGACGACTGGTGCCGCCCATGTTTACCCAGAAAGACAGGTGACTGGCTCATGTTTCTGGTGCAACTCTGTGACAGAGGCATTAAAACAGATGCTGATCAAAAATAGTGCATATATATGCAACTGTCACCAGGTTTACTGATAGAGATATAGAGATAGATATAGAGAAAGAGAGAAAGAGAGAAGAGAGAGAAAGAGAGAAAGAGAGAGAAAGAGAGAGAGAGAGAGAGAGAGAGAGAGAGAGAGAGAGAGAGAGAGAGAGAGAGAGAGAGAGAGAGAGAGAGAGAGAGAGAGAGAGAGAGAGAGAGAGAGAGAGAGAGAGAGAGAGAGTGTATGTGTGTGTGCGTGTGCGTGCGTGTGTGTGCGTGTGTGTGTGTGTGTGTGTGTGTGTGTGTGTCTCGGAGAGGGTGAGGGGCTCCAAGCGTTAATCCTCCTCCGGAATAAAACTCCCTGAGAGGGGCGGGGACAGGATGTGTGAGCCAGCTGCTCCCAAGCTCAGACAAAAGGATGCAGGGTAACACATTTCAGGCAGGTTTAAGCAGAGGCTTCTCAGCCTGCAGTCCGGTCCAAATCAAGAGCATAATCTCATGGAACAAGTGAGTGTGAGTGTGAGAAGATGACAAGAGCCGAGAAGAGTGCTTTGTTTCTTGTGGCACTGGCAGCCGCAGCAAGATTTCAGTGCCAGCGTGTTCAAACATCACAGCCCTATTCCTGCTCTTAATTAGCAGCTCAACCAGTGCTTCCTCTTCAACAAGGACTCATTTTACACATGGGCATCAGTGCACCTGCTACGCACTGTTATACAGTGTATAATAATAGTCAAATTACATTATAATAATGTAAAAAAAATTAAACAAAGAAATCATATTAGAACTTTTGCACATTTAATGTACACAATTACAACCTATGCAAAGCCACTGAAAGCCAAGGGATAAAAAACAACAACCTTGGATTAACTAAATGCATAAGTGTGCACACCCCAGAGCTAATACTTTGTTGAAGCACACTTAGATTTTATTACAGCACTTAGTCTGTTTGGACAGGAGTCTATCAGCTTGGCACATTTTGACTTGGGAGTATTTTCCTACTCTTCTTTGCAAAAACATTCCAGATCTGTTAAATTGTGAGGGCATCTCCTGTGCACAGCCATCTTCAGGTCCCCCCACAGATTTCCTATAGGATTCAGGTCTGGGCTCAGGCAGTGCCTTTCCAAAACTTTAATCTTTTTGTTGAAGCCATTCTTTTGTTGATTTTGATGTGTTTTGGATCATTGTCATGCTGAAAGGTGAAAGTTCTCAGCTTCCAAATTCCACTGGCACTTGGAGCTATTCATGATTCCCTCCACATTCACCTAAGCCCCAGTTCCAGACGGAGAAAAGCAGCCTCAAAGAATGATGCTGCCACCACCACGCTTCAATGTGGATGTGCTGTTTTCTGCTGATGAAAACTAAAAATCTTTACTAATCTTACAGTTAGACAATGTCCAGAAAAATACAACAAAAAAAAAATGCTAGGGTTATAATACATTTAAAGTCAAAGAGAAATCTGAAGAGGGAAAGAGAAGATTGTGTGAAAGAGGCTCAGCACAGTGTGATCCCAAAGTCCTCTAAAGTCTGAACACCACGAGAAAAGGGAGGAGAGCGATGGGGGATGAGGGTAGGTTTACTGCAGCACACACAATGGCAGCTGTGATTTATGTGGACTGCTGGCCCAGTTCTGTGGGCCGTAGGGGGAAGCCCTCACTTACTAACATCTCATGTGCTGGCTCACAAGACAAAGGCAGAAAGTCAAGACAATGACCAGACTAAATTAGCTCTGGCCAAGAGAGTGAGGTACATACAGTGAAACTAACTACTGAGCCAATGTTGGTCTTTGTTCAGAGCAATTTTAAGTTTCCTAAGACAATGAGGTTAAGGGGTACCTAGTATCTTGATATAATCTACATGAAGCTCCTAAATCGCTAGCGAGCTTCTCTTTTCAGTGCTGCCAATTAGGGATGTGCACGGTTAGGCTGACAGCGAAGATTGATCATGAAAACGATGATCGCAGTTAATTTTTCTTAATTTTTATTCTGATTGGTTATTGTGGCATTTTGGGCGGTACCTGAGGAAAGTATATAACACCACCACTGTTATAAAAAAAATACTTTCCAAGCTAATGTCCATTTACCATATTCCAAGGTCAAGTTAACTAAGGTCCAAGTACTGCATGATGGCATGTTGTGGATAGGATTTGGAATGGGAGACACTTTCACAGTAAACGATAAAAAGGTACATTTTGTAATATATAATGTAATATATCATTTTTGAAGCCTTAAATTGTTAATTAAATATTAAAGGGTTAGTTCACCCAAAAATGAAAATAATGTCATTAATGACTCACCCTCATGTCGTTCTAAGCCCGTAAGACCTCCGTTCATCTTCGGAACACAGTTTAAGATATTTTAGATTTAGTCCGAGAGCTTTCTGTCCCTCCATTGAAGCTGTATATACAGTATACTGTCCATGTCCATAAAGTTAATAAAAACATCATCACAGTAGTCCATGTGACATCAGTGGGTTAGTTAGAAGTTTTTGAAGCATCGAAAATACTTTTTGGTCCAAAAATAACACAAAATAAGACTTTATTCAGCATTGTATTCTCTCCCGGGTCTGTTGTCAATCCTTCATAGTTACGCTGATGGCGTAAGACGCTGATGACGTGTTATCTGGTGCGCCTGAGCTTCATTTATAGACTGAGGGAAACGCACGCTGTAAAAGTGTCTCATCCGCGACATGCACATTTACACACCATTAAAAAAATTATATCCACGCAAACAATGTAGAATAGCTTGAATATAGCGTGCGTCTTCCTCAGACTGTAAACGAAGCTCGGGCGCACCAGATAACACGTCATCAGCGTCTTACGTCAGCAGCGTCACTGCGGAGTCCTGAACGCAGATTGACAACAGACCCGGGAGAGAATACAATTCTGAATAAAGTCTTATTTTGTGTTATTTTTGGACCAAAAAGTATTTTCGATGCTTCAAAAACTTCTAACTAACCCACTGATGTCACATGGACTACTTTGATGATGTTTATATTACCTTTATGGACATGGACAGTATACTGTATATACAGCTTCAATGGAGGGACAGAAAGCTCTCGGACTAAATCTAAAATATCTTAAACTGTGTTCCGAAGATGAACGGAGGTCTTACGGGCTTAGAACGACATGAGGGTGAGTCATTAATGACATTATTTTCATTTTTGGGTGAACTAACCCTTTAAGCAGAACTGATTTCAAAATTGATAATGTTTCTTGAAAACCAAATCAGCATGTTAGAATGATTTCTGAAGAATCATGTGACATTGAAGACTGGAGTAATGATGCTGAAAATTGAATTCATCTATGCCAGGAATGAATTGCATTTTAAAATATATTCAAAGAGAAAAGTTATTTTCAAATGTAACATTTCAAAATATTAGTTTTTACTGAATTTATTATCAAATAAATGCAGTATTTGGTGAGCATAATAATGAGCTTCTTTTAGATTTTTTTTTTTTTATCTTACCAACTCCAAACCTTTGAATGTTAGTGTAAATCACCAACAAAACAGTATGAATCTTCAGATTCAAGTCTCGAGCGCTATACTAAAGATCATTGAAAATCATGAAGCAGCCGATGGCAGGTCAAAAGCTGGATTAAAAAATCCACATTTTCAGTTACTGAAAATATCACTGCCTATTTTTAAGATGCTTTTCGTAATCCTGTTGGCTAACATATTTGTCTAAAGATTTTTCTGCATGTGGTATAAAGTAAGCTCGCCAAATAAGAGCATTTGGCCTGATAAGCCAATTAAGCAAATTAGTGAGTAATGAAAGATTATTTTAACACCCTACCTGCTGCAGTTACTGTACGTTCACACCGCCGCCGGCGAGAGCGGCAAAATTCGGACGCCATCGACGCCGTGAGATTCGGGGACTCTCTGGCGCTCTGACGTAGATTTTAGAATGCGTGATTTTTTAAAAACTTTATTTAAAGGAGCCGCAAATCAAATAAGAACTGAACATAAATCAGTATCCTATTTTGTGCATTCTGGCCACACGTAGGGTATAAGTTAACCTATTAAAATCTTTTAAATGTGAAAGTAACAAAACACCAACAATTTCAGACACCTTTTACATTCGTCGTTCTTTTTATTAATGTCCCTGTATGTAAATAGGGACACGTCGTACAATAACGGGAAACCCGCAACAGAAATAATGAACTTTTCATCCATTTTGCTTAGGAACTAAAGTGATCGGAACCAAAGTTTACAGGATTGTGTTCTCTGGTATCCTCTCAGGCGGAGGACTTCTACATTCCGATTGGTTGCCGCCGAACCGCGTCATAGCTTATTACCATAAAGTTGACTTGATTTCAACTCTTCTCGCCGCTCTCGCCGTCCAAGAAGCGCCGCGCCGCCCTCACCGGAGCTCGCCGCCGGCTCTCATTGAAAATGAATGGCATCCGGCCACTTTGACGCTCTCGCCGCCTGCGGTGTGAACGCACAGTTACAGCATAGCAAGAAGGTGATATGTAATAAACTGTGCTTGTTTCAAGCATAACTGGGATACCAAGAAACTACAAAATGTGCTTAAGAGCTTTAAAAAAAGAGTTTGACAAAAAAAAACACACTAGCATCACCATTTGGCTGCTGTATTTTATGGAAGACTGCACACTCCAGTATAAACAGGCCTGGACGGCAGACAGAAGGTAGTTCATTTCACTTCTCTACAGATCTCATCCATCCAGTGAGCACTGACTGTGCGCTTCGCTTGGAGCAGGACAACTGCAGACAGCCGCTCCACTCAACAGACCCCTGAGGGACAAGCTTAGTGGGACGATACAGCTCGTGCAGAAGAGAGGAAGGGGACAAGGGGTTAAACATGTTTTTTTACAGATGAATGAAAGTAGTAATCGGGCCCAGGGCGGCCACACAAAGGAGGAATGCTGGGTTGGAGTACAGTAATGACAAAATGAGCTGTTTACCACTGCAGAAATCTATGAAAAATACAGTAATATGCTCAGATGGTCTGTTTCCTTCAGCTTAAATCAGCTCTAACACAAACAGTGTATCAAAGATGCCATGAGCCTACGTCAGAAACGCATGTCAAAACGAAACGAGGCTTTTTCAAAGGTTTGGCTTATACCCAATCAATATTTAATTACAAAAAGTAAAGGAGGCATCGTTCAAAATTATACATAGAATTTAACCCGTTAAACATCACTTTGTGAAATCTAAGTGACATTGATTTTAATTGCACTTTTTGCAACACTTTTTTTGCCCTGAAACTGTGGTTCATTTATTTAGGTACTACTACTGCCCATTTGTAAGACCCTTTTGGTAAAATATTTGTGATTTTAATCACAAAGAACATTGATGACCAATTTGTGTTGTTTTGGAAACATTTATTATTTGGTCTTTCGGAGAACTATAGAGACAAGCACAGGTCTATACAATAAATGTTACACTTTTAATGGCAAAATTCCATGTTCACAAATGTAAATTTCCCTGTAAAAAACCCTGTTTTATATAATTTAAGAAAGAAATGGAGCTTTATATCGACTCAATTCGATTTTCTATTAAGCAAAAAGCAGTTAAAACTTTGAAAATTTGTAAATGTTTCAATGTCTTTATGTAGATCGACATTAATCCCCCTAGTGTGCTGTGCAACTCTGTTACATTTTGTTTTTTGTATACTTTTGTATTTGTAACATTCTTTTTTGTTAAGAAAAAAAAGAAGCCCTCATCTCTATAGAGCAACAATGCTGACGGCTGTGCCAGCATGAGAGAGAAAACAACAGAGACGAATGAACGAACATCCGATGAATGAACATCCAAGCACTGTAAAAGTGCAGAAAGGTGTCTATTTCGTGCTCACACAACGTGGATAAACTACAACAGATAAACGTCAGCTGTGTGGACGCAAACTAATCGATAACAATTCTCGTATTTAATTGACACCAATATGGGATTCTTAATCTCAATATCTTTTAATCTTTGCTGTTTTCTGTTACTGCCTGAACTTCACATTTTGTAGTGCAGCCATCCATAGATGATTTGATTTGTACTTAACCGTCACCTTTAATGTGTTTGTTAATTTTAGTAAACAATTAAAACTTTTAGCTTTCAAATTCTGTCAATTTTATTATAAAATAAAAGTAATCAATGCTGTTTTGGCGCTCTTTAATGTGGCCTGACAGATCGCTATATCAGCATTTTGACCTTGGAAAGAGCTTGTATAAAACAGCTTAAGATCAATCATGTCATGTCAAATTTACATCAGAAAAGCACTTCAATGTTCATAAACCCGTTAGTCAGTTAGAAAAATAGCTATAGACAGGGCCATTTTGCTAAATATACGCACTAGCCTATCATGAAAATCCTTATATATTTATTTAACCTGTTGTCTACATGAGAAAGAATGGAAGGAGCTAAAAATTAACTTCAACACTGCAGTATAATTGCATATAAAGAGCTGCCTTTCACCAAATTTACCTCTCAGATATTACGAATGAAGAAAAAGAGTTCTCAAGTTGGAAAAGCAATTCAGTTCCTAGAAGTTTAAGTGAATCTTAGTTCCCATGATATCCACAATATGGATGAAAATGTTGATGCTGTAAAAGAAGGGCAGTCGTGATATGAAAAATAAAATAAATTAATAATTATACTGATTTCAAAGTAAAAAAAAAAAAAAACTTTTAGGGGAACGGGCGAGATGCAACCAAAGAGCAGTGAAAACCCCTTCAAACTATCTCTTTTGACTTGAATGGAAAGCAACAAAAAGCCACCCATCACTGTGTGAAACATAAGTGTCCAAGATTAGGGAGTTTTTCTTATGATATTACATTTTTTATGAGTTTTGATCAGGTGTCAGATGGCACTAGCACCCGTGTGGCCAGATCATTTTCCACTTTCGCAGAGTAATTTTCGCTTGCAAATATGAGCGAAACGCTCACTCAGTCCTAAATCATCCGATGTTTTCAGATCACAGTGAACACAGACCTTGTGACTGCTGCTCTGCTAATTTAGAGGTGTTGACATTTTCATGCACAACTGGTGAGAGGCAAAAATCATCCTTACAATCTTTATATTTGCCTTTTAATTCTCAACAACAAGAAAATTACATAAAAGGCAACACAGGAAAAGTTCAGCAACAAACTTTCAAGAGCACAGCAGCTGTTAAAAAGTGTTTATAAGTGTTAAAATATGAATGTCGAAAAATGTCAAAAACACTTTATTTGGTAACACTTAAAGCGTCCTTGATACACGTTACATGTATTTATTACAGTAATAACAGTAAATTATGCATAATTACTTGCAACTAACTTTGTTTTAAAGCACCGAAAGACTCCCAGTAAGAAAAACATGGTCATGCAATTATGAATATAATTTCTCTCCATTGAACTGCATGAATCAAACTGATGCATCAGGTCATCTTGTCAAGTATCATTTCACACCTTTCACTGCACAAACGTGGAGTTCACAGGTTAGAGAAACACCTGCTGGACAGGCACCTATGAATGAACATTAGGTGTAGGGGCAGGGCAGGGAGGAGCCCCACATAGATTAAACCTGTTCTGCAGACAACAGAACAAATCTGCCATGAAAGACAGGTCATTTACTAAAACAACTCCTTGAAACTTACTTGAGCAGGAAAAACCACTTTCTTGTTCCAACTAATTAAGCACATGATGCAATAGGTAAAATGTGTTATTGGTGTTCCTGGTTTCGCTTTACTTTAAGTTTAGAGTTCAATACATTGTTTCCTGTTTGTGGTCGCAGCAAAATTACTTTGTTAACAGACCAAAATTAGTCTGTTATCAAAAAGCTGTAATGGGTGCCGATAAGAACAGCAAGGCTTGAAACCTTGACCTAAAAGAAAACATATATTAGCTAGTATTTTGCTCATTCGAAACTCGCAACTCCAACGAAACATTTCCTTCTCTTTCTTCACAGTCGTCATTCGAGTCACAGGCTGATAAAGGAGGACAATGCAGTCAGAGCTGTGATAATAAGCCTGGACATTTAATATGTGCAGCTGGGTGGGAGACGTCGGATTAGCTGAAAGAACCTACTATGTAACCCGTCACGAGATCTTCCACAACTGTCAAAGCCAAAGAGTGTTTCTCCCTCCCAAGCCCTTCAGGAAAAATGTAAAGACTTCACATTTTCGAAAGCTTCCCCCAGGAACCTCCTAAAACCACAGACGTATGGGTGTGTGATCCATTTGTAAATGATTAAACTGTGCTGGCATACAGCTAATGCCATTCCTGTGCTTTGTGAATGTGGATAAGGGCATTCTGGGTTAATCCAGTTAGCGCTCAACATCTCCGAAGTAAGGAATTTACTGTGACAAGCGGATGCTCAACTGTAACACAATAGGACAGAAACAGTGAGGATTAGGCATTGCGTAATGACTAAACACAGTGCAAGCTTCACGTTGATGTTTTTGGAGGGTGTGATGGGGAATTCCTCGACTGCTGCCGGCTTTGGCCTACAGTTTTATCAGCGGCAATACAGGGGCTTCAGTTCCCAGACTGTTCAGCAACATGTTTTCCCGTGTAAACCAACTCCAGGAAAAGGCTGCAAGGCGCTTTGTGAGCCACCCAGGTGCTCATATTAAAATGTGAGCCTGCAGAACACTTGATCCGAAGTCATTTGCTGCACATAACACTCATCGTTTTGTCTGAGGTCATTTCCCACACTTCAACCTGCTTTGTGCCCTGCATTAAACTGAAACATTTCTATTTTTGGACTTGCTATAAGGTGCTTCTCTGAACTATACATATCCTAGCATTAAGGTGAACATAAGCCGTTCAGGCGGGGCATTCAGAGACATGTAGTGAACAAGAGCAACAAAACCTCCATTTGTTCAGCCTAAAATACGGTGCCAGTTGACACATATGACCCCATCTATGCAAGCATGCAACTATCTCATACAGTCAGCCTCAAACATACTGAAACACTTGAAATCAGCTCACAGCCTCACACCCAATGGCAAAGGGTCATGACCTGAGAAGCATTAACATGAGTCATGTTACAGCACTAATCCCAAAACCTGCACCATGACATGTATACTAGGAGCTAAACGTGGACATCATCCATGCTGATAAAAGCAGTCTCTAAGAAAAAGAGGAAAGACACATCTGTCGTTATACTGAAGAAGTATCATCACGAGTAGGAACGAGGGCAGCACAGTGTTCGGACGGAGTGAGTCTGGGGGAGAAGAAACTGTAAGCAGCTTAAATCTCAGCACATGGCGGAGCGGCGACACACGGAGTCACCATATGGCCTTCTCAAGAGAACAGGCTCAGGCCTGCTGAGACCATCCATCTAAGTGTTACAGTAAACGTGTAATGGAGCGCTACTCGGATGAAAAGAGCACTGCTGAGCAACCTGGAACTAATTAATGAATTAAAAACTATAGGCAAAAATGTTAACTAAAAATCAACCAATTTAAATGATACAGTCATCACAACATTCTAATGTACACACAAAGTGGATTAATTTCAAGATTTGGTAGCCTATAGATCATTTAAAAACAATGTTAAAAATTTACTTGAAGTTAGTAAGCATTAGATGACAGAAAAAAATGTAAACGTAAAAAAAGGGGAAATGAGCATGTTTTCTATTTTAATATTTTTTTTTATGTTTTCTAATATTTTTGTGAATATTATGCAACAAAAATATATAACTGTGCAATATTAAAGGCCATGTTGCAGGTTAACCACCACTGTCGATTAATGGGTACTTAAATCACTCAAGATATGTATATAATTTTTAAAATGTCTCAAAAATGGTCTTAAATACCAGTTTTTTACGTTTTTGGTATTAACGGTTTTTTTCACACAATTCGGTGATGACGTCACGTTGGGGAGACGTGGAGGGAAGGTAGCCTGATGGCCGTCAAAGCCGATGAAATGCATGGTCCGAGGAGAATGAGTGGAGAGTTGGTGAAGTGTCCTGGTGAGTTGCTATCATTTAGCAACGCAGCAATGAGATAACGACACTTTTTTTTTTTTACTGTCATTGAATAGCACCGAGTGAAAAATCAACGCGTTTTCTTTATAGTGGCGGTGATGATCATGACGTTAGTTCAGATAAATAACGGTAGCCTTTGTCATAGTACTGGTAAAGTTTGTCTTTGTCATCTATAAATAGAAGGCATCGTGCTGCTAGCTATATGGGCGTTTCTAAGCGTTTCTCTTCCTCCGGTGAAAATGTTGTTGCAAACGTAGCCGCCGCGCGTCTGTCGCGGTGTTTGGCGGGTGCTCGCGCGGGCGGTGCCGTCCCGTGGAAACTGCGCTGGAAAGCTTGTGCTGTAGGGCAGTGAGTGCGTTCTGGTCGCTGGTCGAGGAGCTCACCCCGCGACCAGATGTGACTGAATGCTGAATGCTGCCTGAACCCGTTTGTGCTGAAGATAGCATACACACATCTCAGGCAGGATCAAGGTCCCCTTCAAGCCAGCACGCACGAGTAGCCTATGTTAATTGTTTGTTTACTTTTTTCACGAAGTCTTATGAACCAATTTAAACAGTTATAGGTGACTGTCTATAGATGTGTTGTATAGACAATGATCATGTTCTATAATCTGCGCTATCTGAATATTCTCGTCTACTACTCGTCTCTCTAGTCACTCTCAACGCTCTCACGGCGGGCTTTGGTAAACTCTCTCCCCAAGGTGACGTCATGGAATGCATTGTGGCGGAAAGGAGAATCGTTGGCGCTGTAAGATAGTACCAACTTTTTCGTATTATATTCCGTTTTGTGATACCCAACAACATAAAATACAATGGATAACAGTTTAAATGTTCATTTTCAACAAGCAAATTGCACAAATTCGTTGAAAAATTTAACCTGCAACACGGCCTTTAAGTGTTTCAATCAAGTTTTCAAATGGGTTAATTTAAACATAGCAAATTATGTATGCAACTAACTATCATTGAAAATAAATTTCAAATACCTCAGCATTAAAGGGATAGTTCACTCAAAAATGAAAATTAGCCCATGATTTACTCTGATTCTAGGTGTATATGCCATTCTTCTTTCAGACTAATACACGCAGGCACGTGCACAGGTAGGAGCAGAGCACATGCCCTTTTTGCCCTTACACTCCGAAGTTCCCTTTTTTTTGGGTGGTGTTTTTATTTTTTTATTTTTTATAAATCAATGCTATTGGTCACCTTTCACATCTGTCTGTCTGTATTTATAACAGACAGACAGACGTATATTATTTAGCCAATGAAAGTTCTTAAAAAGAGCTTGTGTAAATCTTGTTCGATCCTCAAACTGTCAGTAAACCTGATAACACCGCCCCCTCTATCGTGACTGAATGAACTGAAATTTCGCAGCAGTCGCACAGCATACATCAGCTGAACGAAGTTTTGCAAGGGTAAACAAAGATCTTGTTATTTGAATAAGTACTAAACACTATGTCTATAAAGGCTCATATTTTATTTAATTCATGTCTGACTGAGACATGTGGGACCTGAGAGAGAGGTCTAGCATTTGCCATCTAGTCATAGCCAATAGGCTACATACATAGCCTACACTTAAATAGCCATACAGTAGCCTAGCATTTCATCTTTTATAAAATTAGATTTTGGCCAAATGTATTTTGCTACAACAGGAAAAACTGAGCATCCATATAGCTACAACAAACTAGTTTGTAACCGGTTGATGAAAATGTAATGTGGCGCCACCGGTGCCGTTTTAATGACGGACAAAATGCACATTTGCACACATTCGCTGGTCATAAACCCTGTAACTGCATTTGAGTTTGACTTTTGTAAAATGTTAACAATATATTGATAAGTAATACAACATATGATTTTCTGATGGTAAAAACAAATCATAAGCAGCCTACATGTGCGCCCCCGCGCTGTTTCGTACTGGAACTTACACAAAGCGACAGTGATTCTCGTCACAGGTAACATATTTCTACGAAATTTCTAGGGCTGCCCCCAAATAGTCGACTAAATGTTAGTCGATATGAAGAGGGCTTGGTCGAATACATTTTCATTAGTCGGTTAGTCGCAAAAAAAAAAAAAAAAAAATCACGTGAAAAAATTACGCAATCAGGGGCTGCGCACAGTGCGCAGTCAGTGTATGACATGACATCAAAGCAACGAGAGATCAACGAGATCTATGGTGGTAACCAGAGAATGTCTAATAAGGGGAGAAGGTTTACTCTCGCTACACTTCCGGCTTCTGACTGGTTGCAGTTCCACTCTGATTCCATATGAGGGCGCTCACAGGACGAGTGCAGAATGAATGGAGGTCTATGGAGCTATATCCCTCAAAATCCACTTTTCTCAAGATATAATTTTTTGTCTAGTAATTTGAATGTTGTATTCGAAAGGAGATGCAAAGAAATTGCACATTGCTGGGTGTTAGATTTTTTAGAGTCACTTATTTGCTTTAAAAAGTCTTTCAAAATGTCAATGACGTCATACACATCGTACGACCAGAGATACTGCTTTACGGCAATCCTTCAGTCACTGTGGTGCTTTCGCGCTCTGCACTTTATTTTCTCTCGAGGCATCGCCAGCACAGCCGACACAGGTAAACACACGTGCTAGAAGAGTTTCTGCTAGAATACATTCTGTTCCCGCTTCGGATGCCATGATGCCATCAAGCGGTATCTCTGGTCGTAATCAGTCCTTCACTGACCAATCAGCGTTCATTAGCAGAATGCTAGCGTGTTATGGGCAACAACAACTCTAAGAAATCGTAAGAAATCGAAAGGACATAAGTACTCGTTCATTCAATTTTCGACCTATAACCCATGTTGAACTTGATAAACCTACAATCAAATCTGAGATTTCTCAACGGCAATCGGCTGAAAGGGACAAATTTAGCCGTCTAGCCCCATAGACTCCCATTCATTTTGCACTCGGGGGTGATCGCCCCCAGTGGAACTCTGGTGGAACTACAACCAAAATTCGGTACAATAGGACTTAATAGGGAGTGAACAGGCTCTCCGTAGACGGGCTCTGGTGGTAACTAAAATAAACATTGTCACGTGTTTATATTTCTTCTTCTCACCGATTCCTGATGGTTTAGAGAGGACAATTACTCGAGTCGCCCCCTGTAGTTTCAACGAATAGTACAACGGCGAGCGCGTCAAGTATAATTCTCCTCGAACGTTTGGAGAGGCGCGCGCGCAGTCAGCGGAGACTCGCGCTCGTGCGGACGCGTCGAGTATAAACAAGGCTTTAGCCCTGCAGGAGGGTGAGCCCGAACCGAAAAAGGAAAAGCAGGCCGAGATATCCATGCTGATGCCCATTGATGAGGAGGAGCATGCAGAAGAGATGAACTAAAAATGTACTTGGCAAATAAAACAAAGGTTGATTCGGGACCATTGGATAGGTGGCAATTTTTTTTACATCGATATCCAAAGCTCGCTAAAGCAGCTAAACGCCTCCACTGTATCGCTTCCACATCCACTCCATCAGAGCGCATCTTTTCAAAGGCCGGCTTCATTGTGAACAAGTCGAGAAGCTCCCTTCTTCCCAACAATGTGGACAAGCTGGTGTTCCTCTCACATAATATGAAAAAAATAAAATCGAATTGAAAGCTAGGTAAGAATGCTTAATTTCCTTTTTGTAGTGTTTCTGTTTGCTATCCGTTAGGCTATAAAATAAAAACAACAACGGGTGTTTTATTTTATAACGGGTATAGGCTGTACAAAATTAAATAAATATTATTTTTATTTATTCGTTTTTATATAGCCTAATGCGGAAGTTGTTTTTTATTCTGTAAGAAAAATTAGTCTGATGTTTGCAGTTTGTTGTTTCAGTTAACTCATCCGTCGTCTTAATGGCAGTTTGCGGCTTTGCTCTGATATTTTTGATTTGTATTAGTGTTCTTTAAATTAGCCTATTTGTTCCACATTTTGTCTTAAATATAGCCTAGTTGTTCTAAACAATTTAATCAAATACTTAGGCTGTTGATTTGTTTGCCGCCTTCTTTTTTATTCTAAGTTTTGGCGTTGTGCGATGTGCCGTACATTTATTAAATTGTTCGGTTTTGTTAATTTTCCTTTTGAACAATATAAAAATTATATTAATTTTCCACTGTAATTTATTTGTATACCAAAAAGCGTTTTTGATACAGTATTTATTTGTTTTTGGGTTTTTTTGCCTTGTTTTGTACTAGGCCTAAGTTAGTAATAAGTTTATTTAATTTATTTTAAAGAACGAATTTTATTTTATTTTATTCAAAACTGACATGTAACTGTTACAGTTTGTATTTTTTTGATAATAAATTATTAAAATGGGCAGGCAGTCTGATTGCCGTTTTATGTTATAATTAGCCTATAACGTGCACGCGCTGTATACTTTAAATGCTTTACTATTCTGTTTTAAGCGCTTCATTTTCATTTTGAACGCGCTAATATCATGCTTTAGCATTTTCTGTCATATGGAAGTGTTAAACTTCAACTTGGACTATACCTTTCCTTGTAAATGAACGATTATTCGACTAATCGCTAAAATGCAGGAGTGTTAGTCGACTAGGAATATCTTTAGTCGGGGGCAGCCCTAGAAATTTCTTCTTTGATTTATGATTGCTGCATTTAATAATTTAATCACGTTATGGTAATACTATTAGGCTACATTATGGTTAATTCAAGGCTGGTAATATGCACGTATTCGCTCTCTAGCTCATTTTTGAATCTATAATATTCTATACTCTCTGCTCATCTTCACATGTATAAATGTAGTAAAACATGTTTTTTTAGGGCTAAAGAAGCCCTGAAACCCTGTATATCTATATTATCTATATTATTATGGTTGTTATTAATAGTAAATAAATCTAAAGCTTTTGAGACAATTATTTTGTGTTATTGAATTTGTCATGAAGATGTGACCATTTCTTCCTTTTATATAGGCTTGATCTTAATATCCCTTCTTAAAAAAAGGGAGGGGGGGGGCCTTTTTCCGTTTCAACACATGCCCCTCAAAAGGTCTGTGCACGGGCCCGCAAAATCAGAGTTATATTAAAGAATACCATTGCTCTTCCAAGCTTTATAATGGCAGTGAATGGAGATCCTGATTTTGAAGCCCCAAAAAGTGCATTCATCCATCATAAAAGTAATCCATACGACTTCCAAACGATGCATTTGTGTGCAAGAAAAACATCCATATTAATAACTTTATAAACTAAAATAACTAGCTTCCGACAAACTGCCGTATGCATCGATTTACGGCCACCAGTCGTGACACTAGTCACGAATTAAAGCGAGAATTTTTAGAGAGAAATGTCGGAGGATTTCGATGACAAGAGGAGCTTGAGTTTGTTGGCCAGCCCTATTTGTATAAACCGTGAGAGGGATTAAAGCTTACGATACTCCTACATCGCGTCAAGTGTTACTCTTTTGGCATAAATCGACTTGCGTAGCCCGTCTGCCGGAAGCTAGTTATTTTAGTTGATAAAGTTTTAAATATGGATATTTTATCTCACAAAAACCCATCGCTTTGCTTCAGAAGGCCTTTATTAACCCCCGGGACTCATATGGATTACTTTTATGGATGCACTTTTTTGGACTTCAAAATCAGGAACGCCATTGAAAAGCTTGGAAGAGCCAGGATATCTTTTTTATATAGCCTAACTTCAAATGCGTATGTCTGAAAGAAGATAGGCTAGTCATATACACCTAGGATGGCTTGAGAGGGTGAGTAAATCATGGGATAGTTATCATTTTTGGGTGAACTATCCATTTAAGCATATATCAGACATCGGCTACCCGGTTCACTAAACCTTTAGCCATATCGGTCGACCACTTCAGATACCTCAGACCTCTTTGAGCTGACTGAATTTTTCTTTCTCTTTCACTTTCTCTCTGACACAGGGCCAAGGGGTAGCCATATGCCAACTGTCTGCGCACAATTTACACACATATACACAGACCTTTAAGCTCAAGGCCTGACATGTCCGCTCAGATCAGCCGTTCTACATCATGGTCCTGTGCTGTTCTGTCTGACCCTGTTAGCAATGCTGACTGTAGATAGGCTAACAAAGCTCGAGTCTTTTGCCAATGAGGCAATGCCAACAGTACTGACATTATACAGCCTACATAAGAGCTCTAAAGGGACTGGGCTGGAGTTGTCAACAGCTTACAGTGATTTTAAAATGTTGAATTAAGCATGTTTTTTTTTTTTTTTTTTTGCTATCAGTGTACTTTAGGGATCGCTAGCTCTGGCAACACACTAACAGTCTCTTGTGAGCAAATGCCCAAGGTTAATTTTTTTTTTACAAACTATAAAAAATAAATAAAATAAAAACACTGTATAGTCCTACTGGACTCGATTCAAAGCCAATTCAGAAGGACCTCTCACGTGCACACGCACATTAAGAAAATACAGAGGAAATTCAAATTAAAAGGACAAAGCAAAGTGCTTTTAGTTAAAACAAGCTAAAGAGTTCCCAAGGGAGGCTAGACTGTCAAATTTAGACAGCAGCCTTTCTTTGCCATTTCTGCAGAAGAAATACATGATTTTTTAAGTTTTTTTAAGTATGGGATAGAACACATGCTTGCAAGAAAAATCTAACAAGACCTGCAAACAAAGAATCAAAAAATGGTGCAAACAACAATCTTTCCCCATTTGTCTATGGATACATGCTATACGAGATAGTTATTTATTTCCCCCTTAGTACAGAAAAATCCCCTTAACTTTTGACCAATGAACTTCTCGAAGCTCAACTTACTGGGTAAGGACTTTTGAAGGCAAGACACTACAGGCAAAAAACATTGTTTTTTCATGCACTTCATGAGATTTTGGGATATTTTGCTTCCATAACAATGCCTTCTTTGAGACCATTGAAAAGAAAACATAACACACCTTTAAGTGTATTTTTTATTACACTATTTATTTGCGACTGAAGATTTAAATTACAATAGCCTACATCTTTAAAGGCTGAGTCTCCCTCAACAGAAATGTCCCCTTCAGCTGCACTTACATAAGGAAAACTTTCTAGTTGTATTCCTATTTATATTCTGAAGGCTTTTACAGAGGAGTTTGTTCATTTATCATTCATCTAATTCATATAAGTTTTATTCCTAAAAACATGGGGAATTTTTTTCTGGCTGTTGACAGTATTTTCTCATCATTGCAAATGAGTGCATATTTGTTTAGACAGTAACTAATATGCATGTTTATTGTTTACTATACAATCTTGGAAAATGTGTAATACAAAACATGTCCTATTAAACGAGCAGCGATTCATCAACAGGGAAAGTGATATCTTTTAGTTTCATTTTCTTTAACCCCATTTACCTGTTATGTCTTGCCTTAAATCACTTATAAAGACTGCACCCACAAAGACAAAATTCTAGCCCATGAAATGAAAAGTACAACAAAGAATACAATACGTATATTCAAATTTCCTGATTTTTAAAGCTTGCTGTGACCGCGGAACACTTGAAAAGAGAGCCAAGGTTTAACCAGTTACATCCAATCCATGTGTGTCAAAACAGCTACAAGTCTATGCATAATTTATAGTTGAGGTTGGCAAGTAGAGAGACATGCACGACGGAAAACACATGAGATGCAAGTGCTGGGTCATCATGGCAGGCTTACCTTAGGCAGCTCTCTCAGCTGGTTGGCGTCCAGGAGCAGCTCCTCCAGACTGCGGTTGTAGCGGTAGATCTCATCGGGCACCGCAGTGAGCGAGCAGTGCCGCTTATCCACAGACTCAACGTGACGGTTGCACCGCCACAGCGGGATACACTTCAGCATGTCCCGGGCGCACTCAGCCCCTCCGCATCGGGGACTCACTTAAGCAGCCAAATGATGAGGATACAGGCTGGTGCTGCCGCGTGTCTCTCCCTGGACTTTATCCACCAAAAGCAGTCAAATAAAAGCCCCTGCGTGAACGTTTCTCCAGCAAATGTCCACTGACTCCAATGATGGTAGGGGACATCCAGATGATTAGTCCAGTCAAGAGTTAATGAGAGTTAGCTCTTCATAAAGTATTTCCTCATACACAAGACGAGTTACTCAGCAAATTCACAGTTTGGTTCAACTTAAGCTGAGTGAAGGCAACTACACACTCACATTTTATGTTGTACACAGTTTTGCAGCATAAAAATCTCCTCGCTGAATTAAACGAGATTATGTCGCACGGAACAAGTGACGCCACTTAGCCGTTAACATGTAACGTTAGAAGAAGCGGGGTTTAAATACGCCAAACTCGTTGGTTAATGTCACGTGTCCTTTTATCAGTCATGGTTTGTCTTGTAATAATAATACAAAAGAGATCTAATAATCCAACTACATGTCCGTGAGGCTGCTGTACACAAGACGATATGCTAACGTTACAGCTAACTGATTAGCCAGCTGCAGAACGCTATACTTCTACAAAATACACCAGTCAGCCTCTAAACAAAGACAAAACAACTCCAAACTACTTACAGACGTGTGTGTCTCTGAGATATGTGAGATGTAAGAGGGACTGTTATGATGAGATCACATACACAGCAGCAACAGGCTAAGAGCAGCAGGCCGGTCTGTGTGTGAGGGGGCTGGGCTTGATCTCACCCGCTCCAGAGACACTCCACCGGCTTTGTGCTCTTCTGCTGCCCGTCCTAGTATCGAGTCCAGACTGATTCGTCACAAAACTCTGTACCCTCCTCATGTAGATGGTTAGCTTTAGGACGGACGCGCGCGACGCTCCTCCTGGGCTTTATCTGCCGGGGAATTTCCTGCTCTTGTAGGCGAGTGTGTGGATGTACTGAGTTAAGTACGGCTTCAGTAGCTGATACATTCCCAGCTCCGCCTCACTGTTGTGAGTCTCTCTGAGCGCCTCTCGCACGCAACTCCAACGGCACACAGCATCACTCTTGCTCCTGCGAATGGCGACCTCTAGGAGTCTGGAGGAAGAGAGGGAGCGCTGAAGGGAAGCTAATGCTCGTGCGCCGCCCTGCGGAAAGGTTCTGGTGCTGCAGCGTCGCATGGGAAGGTTCCTCGAGGCCCGTTTGGTCATTTGACATGACATGAAAGTTGTGAAACATTGCTGTTATAAAAAGGCTAGCAATTTAAATAGCAAATAACAGATTTGTCTGTCTGTCTATGATCCACTGACTCGTCTTATGGTTTAAAATGGAAAAAAATTCAATAATGTGATGTGACATTTTTATTAAGCCTATATCGCCAATTGCAAATGATGGCCACTGGTTCACTTTTCCCGTGATTCTATAATTAAGTAAATATTAAATAAATGTAAATAAATTGAAAGTGAAAAGGGAAACAAGTAAATTAATAAAAGAGACGCCGATATTATACGCGCTGCTTGGTGGCTTGGAAGACGTGGGTGGTTTATCCATTTTGCAACACGAACCAACGGGAGGCAACAAACAGTTTGCTTAACGGCAGTAAGTTTGATACAGATCTCCTTATTTTCGTTTTCTTTCTTGCTGCATTAAATATGAAATGGGTTAACTTGTTTTCGCGCAGTAAGGAAAAAGCACGGAGTTTAGGACAACCGGGTTGTTGCTCTGCTTCAACTGTGCGATGCAACGACGCACGACAAAGCGGACCAAAGTCGCAGTGTGCATGTCTAGCCTTACTAGCTACTACGTCTACATTAAATATTTGTTCTTCTAAAAATTCATGCGTCATCTCATCTCGCACAACATCTAAAAGGCATCTTATAGCCTACTTGAACTACAAATATACAAATTCTCACCCACAATTGTGATGTTTTTGTTAAAGTTTGAGTCTAAATATTTGAACATGCAATGTCTAATACATTTAACACATTTGCAGCATTGTATGTAAATGTGTTTGTATTGAGCATACAGGGCCAGGGGTCTGTACCATGATGGTAGTTGAACAAACTCAGGATTGCAGGATTAGTTTCAAGTTGACAAAACCAAACCAGGCTTTGTTGGCACCAAATCATCTGATCATCAAGTTTCTCTGTCAACTCAGGATTTGATCCTGAGTTTAGGTGTGACATCAGTAGCGAACAGACAATATTCTGAGAAAGAGTAGCTAAAACTGCGATTAATTTCTAGCGAGAGAAGCAGCGCACTTATTAAATAAAAGTATTAAAATATTAAGAATATAAACAAATTTACACAGCAAGAAGACAACTAAAAGAAAAGGTCTCGCTCCTGTATCAGTGCAAGTAAAAGTTAGTTTATAGCCTACAGTTGATAAATAGAGAGAATTTAACTTTAAGCTCACTTTGTCATTTTATAGCTTCATCTATTGATTCTAAGCGTATCTATGTTAGCTTTATATATTTATTCATTTAAACTCTGCTATAATGATTAACTAAAATTGTGCGTGTGATTAAGGGTATAATAATTACATAAATATCTAAATCATACAAATGTATTCTAAATAAGCATTACTAAAAGCCAGACGATTTTGTCTTAAAAAATAATTTGCTATGTAGTGACCTTTAATTTGGAGTAGAAACAGGTGGAGTGACTTTATCGCATCCGACATGTCACTTTGCTCACAGCTGATTGGTCCAAGTTCGGTTTGCAACCTCTTACCTGAAACATTACCTGCCCCGGACCAGGTTAGTCGCGGAGCTTAAGTTACGATGGCGATGAACATCGCTAAAAGCCAAACCAGTTTCATGCTGCCTAGAACTAAACTGAAACAAACTTGGCTAGCCACCTAAACCGTGTTCATGGTATAGGCCCCCGGTGGAACTCTGAATTCCTAACTTACACTCACCAGAAGAAGACAGCCAGGTGTGAAAAATGTGTCTACTAAACACAAAATCATACAGGACATTTAATATGAATCTGCACTAGATAGGAAATATGCTAGTGATATGTAGCCTACTTCAGGTTCTTTTAAGCCTTGGTCAAAAGGCTCAATAAAATATTTTACATTTCACATTATACCCATATCTGGTTATTTATGGAAATCAATTTTGTACAATTTAAAAGCATTTCCTAATTCACAATTATGCAATTGCTGTTTGTTGCACAACAAATTCTAAACATTACCGGATTAAAAATCACCAGCAAATCTTCTAAATTAATCCAACCATCCATATAAATGACGGGACAACACTGCATATTAGACAAATTTATTGTTTTGGTAAAGCCAGAACCAATGTCACCAACACAATGTTTAGAATCTGAACACAATGTCAGTGGAGAAAAAGTTGCCATTTGTAAAAAGAAAAAAAAGTGGGTGGTAATGGGGAACATTTTATCTTTTCTTCAAAATTAGAAAACAAAACCCAGCAAATAATAATGACTGTTAAAAAAATGCAAGTCTTTCACAGTAGGTGACACAAAGTAAATGTATGAGGAGCATGTTTTTTTGTCCTAAGCTAAATCCCACCATTGGGATTTTTCCAATAATATTATTACTATCAACATCAATAAAAAAATAATTACAAGTTTCAAAGAGGCCCGGATCTCAAGCAGCAGTGATGAAAGCTGGGTAAGTTTGAGTGCCAAGAAACAGGGCCTGTGGCCATTTCGGGACAGTCTTATGCAGTGAGGTCACTGCTATTAAAACGCTCTTGATCGTACAACTCGGCAACAACCTTGCGACCTGCAAACCAGCGGTTGTTGAGAGCTTGGATGGCCTTGTTCATTTCATCAGCATCAGAGAACTCTACAAAGATCTTCACTATTATCTCAGCATCGTCCTCCTCACCCTGTCGTTCCTGGTATATGATAACCCGATTAACAGCACCGTACTTCCCACATTCCTCCATCACTTCGCCTTCCAGGTCATCGTCAATGTCCTCTGGGCCCACCATGTTGCGTAGCACCATAACTGTTGACTGAATGTGGACAAAGAGAGATAAAAAAAAAGATTAAACTGATATGACATTAACATTTCAAACTTGGCTTCTTGTATAAACTTTTGAATTATTCATTTTATGCCTCCCAAGTAGTGCTCAGAAATTTGCATGATGCAAACTGATGCAAAAAAGCTTTCGATCCCTCTATTGACAGCGACAACTCATACTTCAAAAAGTTCATAAAGAGATCGTAAAACTAATCCATATGAATTTAGCTGTTTAGTTAATTTTCTGAAGAGACTCGATCGCTTTATATGATGAACAGATTTAATTTAGGCTTTTATTCACATATAAACATTCATCAACTTGCACATTAGTCATGATAAACAGAAGCTCAAGCATGTACGCTTGATGTGCGAAAACCAATGAAGTTCATTCTCGTGTTACGAAGCACATTTGAGCTTCCACAAGAACCAATGAGGTATGTTCTCGCATCAAGCAGGTTTGGTTGAGCTTGTTTATGTTCACTGATCAATGTTTGTGAATAAAAGCCTAAATTCAAACTCAACATCATATAAAACATTAGTCTCTTCAGAAAAACTTGGACTAAACTGCTCAATTCATATCAATTAGTTTTACAATCTCTTTATTAACTTTTTGAAGCGTCAAAGTGGTAGTTGCGTAGCAGTCTATGTAGGGACAGAAAGCTCTCAGATTTCACCAAGAAAATCTTAATTTGTTTTCTGAAGATGAATGAGAGTCTTACAGGTTTGGAACGACATGGTGAGTAATTAATGACAGAATTTAATTTTTTGGGATGAACTATCTATTTAACATACAACCAAGGTGATGTTGTCTAACCTTTGACTGTATGACGGTTTGTTTTCCTCCACTTGCACTGACACTAAGCTGCTCCAGTTCACTGTCCTGTCCATTTCCAACTGGCGCACTCGGAACTGCATCAGGCCGCCTGTTGTCTTCTTCAACCTTGACTACTGTATGTGTTTGAGCTGTAGATGTTGGTGTTCCCACAGAAGCAGATGTTATGACTGGTGGGGATGCTAGTACTGGGTTCACCAAACCAACCTGGGGGACTACAGGGAGAGTGGGGCGAGCAGGTGTCACACCTATCAAATGGATTAACAAGAGAATTATTCAGTTAAGATTCAATTCTCTCTTTAGAGAACAATTTTAGTACAGATTTAAATGCATTATAAGCTTTCATTTTTGTGACAATTTCATCCAGCTACATTTTCATGATTCTGAAAGTTTGGCGTCAATAAGATATTGTACCCCTTGAATATGTATCAATTCAATGTCTGCTCACACCAACACAGCGCCACCAAGTAGTAGTATTACGTAACGGCAAATGTAGCTCTGGGCATGCGGTTAAAAGCAGGAATATTATTGGTTGGCCAGCATATACAATATACCTTAATATTCTCTTATAAAGAGATTAGAACACTCAAACATCTCAAAATGTTGCATTGGTGACATGTGAATGTTGGTCTGAAGATATTAAAATGTTTATTGCTCAAACATTCATCTAGGTTTGAACAGGCCATCAGGGGGGTGTTAAGAATTCTATTTAAACTGCATTAGGCCAATAAAAGTAGTCAAAGTTCACAGTTAATTGACTTTTGCAGACCTGTGATGATGCCAGGGGCCTGGGCAGCCAGTACAGCCTGTGGAAGTCCCATTTGCTGACTGAGAATGTGTGCTGGTGAAGCAAGAGAACCCAGCACTGTCGCTCCAGCAACAGCCTCCTACAAATGCATTGAAACAAAAACAAATATGAAATCCCTGATTTCAAATCCTGGTTTCAATCTGATCTAGTTTGGTGAGCAAATAGACACAGTAACACAACATACACAAGAGATTGTTCAAAATGTTGAACCATGTGCAGCTGTAAATGCATTAGCATATCTTTCTGAAATCTACCAAATTTCCCTTATAATAGTAAAGCAGTGTTCAGCCTAATCTAAGGTTTAATTCTCACCTGGGCAGTGATCTTGGCGGTGGCAGCAGCAGCCGCCACAGCTGCAGCAGGGGGCAGACCTCCAGGGGTCATAGGTGTCAAGAGAGGCATGGGAGGGGTAACAGCCTTCCCCACTCTTAGGTACTGACCTCCAAGGTCAAACAGGTTCATAGATGAGACGGCATCCAGCGATGACTGAGGCTTATCGTATTCTACCCATGATGAAATGGACAGACCAGTTCCTCAATTTAGGCTTTTTTATCTTTAGTAATGTCAACACATTTTATTCTTTCTTGCACTATTTTCCTTTAGTTGATGTACTTGTAATGGAAAGGAAAACACTGCTAGCATCTTTCTAATGTCTCTAAATCTGTCCATACATAAATGTGTTTTGTAACCATTCACATTTTAACTTGCCATCTCTATAGGTAAAGAGCATGGCACAACTCAGTGAACTGCACTGGACATATCTGTATCTGGAAAGACATTTCATAAGCATGATGCTGGAACACTGTGGAATTTAATTCACAGTTGTACAGTAGTACAACATACAGCAATTACTCAATCTCCACACAGTGTTTTCAATGCTTACTAGAGCAGCTCACCAATAAATCCGTAGCCCTTGTGCTTTCCCGTGGTGGGTTCCCGCACCAGCATGCAACTTTTAATCCTTCCGAAGGCCTCAAATACGCTCTTGATGTCCTCGTCAGATAGATCAGGGTGGATAGAGGCAACATAGATTCGGTTGAAGGCACGTGCCTCCTCTGCCAGTTGGTCAATGATAGGCTGCGCCTGTCCAATGTTACTTGGCCGCCCCACCTACAGTACACATACCAGCACATGGGCCACTAAGTGGAAGTGTATAAAGGAATGAGTGTGTATGTGTGTATGTAAATGCAAGTGGTTGAGAAAGGGAAGAACGGGAAAAACTGCACTACCAGTCTAAAAAAGAACTTAAGTACAGTATAAGATCAACTAATGTAGCTCAGCCCTCAAACTAATAGTTATCAGAAGACAGTTTCACTATGCTAGAAATTTACATACATGGAAAATACATTCTGTGATAACCTTTATACCTGTTGTTTTGCAAGCTTGTCATGTAAAAATATATATATATATATTTATTTATTTTAAAGAAAAGAAATAGGATAGCACTTTAACAATAGCTAATTCTTGTCTAGTCACTATGAGATCAAAGATGGTAAAGGAGAATAAATGGTTGATTCATGTTTGATCACTTATATGTGTCTGTGATTGTTAAAAAAACAGTTTGTTTTTGATTTGCTGGCATCTGTACTGCAGTTGGGGCGGCCAAGCAAACACCAGCCAGGCGCAGCCCATCATCAGCACATCCCAGACAGAGAAGAACCTGCCTCAAACGAACAATTCTTGCTGCAGCTCCTAGACAAAATGAGCTCCGAAAACAAACAGTATGACAGTATGGAAGCATGACATTGCATACGCTCACATTCAGGTTAGAGGACAGAAACACACAGGAAGAGAAGAGCACCCAAGTAGTGCGCACACACACGCAGGGCTACAGTAAGTCTACTGACAGCTCCTCTGCATCTTGCAAACACAAAAGCAACAAATCAGAAAAAAAATAGCTCGCTGTCAGAGAGCGGTTTAAACAGGAGTTATAGATTGATTGTCCTGTTTGGAACCCACCTTAATGTTCCTCCCACCCAGCATGACTGAGTTCATCTGCTCCAAGGCCAGCTGAGCTGCTTCAGGAACTTCATACTCAACGAAGGCAAAGCCCTGTGACAGAATTTCCAATATGTACAATGTTTACATGCTTCCTGCCTTTCACGGTAGGGTGAATTTCACTTGTTTGTATGGGTCATATCCACAATCCTCACAGAAATAAAATAACCATCATAAAAAATTTAATACATTTAGCTTTTATTCAATTCAAAAGTTTGAATTGTTTCTGAAAAGAAAAAAATACTTCTAATCTGAAAGGATGCATTGAATTGATCAAAAGTAACAGTAAAGACATAATGTTACAAAAGATTTCTATTTCAAATTAATTTTCTTTTTAACTATTTATCGAAGAATCCTGCAAAAATGTAACGTTTCCACAAAACTATTATTTGTGGAATAAATTGTAAGTAATGTTTCTTGAGTAGCATATCAGAATGATTTCAGAAGGATCATGTAATTGAAAACTGGAGTAACGGCCTAATTTTTTATTATATTCAAACAATTATTTTAAATTGTAATATTTCACAATAATACTTTTTTTTTTACTGTGTCTTTGATGAAATATATACAGGCTTGATTACTTTTTTTGCTCCGAAAGACATTAAAAATAGTAATATTTCCAAAGTCTTGACCCGCACTAAACACATTCACATAATTTGTAGCACTACTACATCTATTCTACATGTCTATCTGCAAATGTATTATTTAATTCTGCAGATTTTGGAAGAAAATAGAACTCAGAAATATTCTAGACTCTGAAAGCATACCTTGTGTTTCATGGTGACAGAGTCCCAGGACATATCAATGCTCTTAATGGGACCAAAGGGGGCGAAGGCCTGCCGGATGGTATCCTCCCCCAGCTCGTAATAAATGGAGCCCACATACACACGACACATGATGGCCAGAGCTCTCTGCCTCTGTGCTGCCACCTGGTGGTCATGAAAGGAAGAGACAACAGGAGAGAATATTGGCTACTGAATAAAAAACAGGGGGAAAACAAAGCACCAAAAACAATGAAATCAAATATAGCAAGGGATTAAATAATTTTTTAGCTTCTGTTTTTAGTGCTAGTTTCCACTTCCTTTGGTCCTCTATGCTTACTCATTACTTGCATCACTTACCATTAACAACAAGCACAGCATCGTGAATTAGGAACATGTGGCACAGCCCCTTCTTACCATTTCGAGAGTGCTGCTTGCACGTTCCTAAATTAGCGTGTGTGCTTGCAGACTAAAACATGTAGCGTTAAAACTAACCTGAATTCTATCCAAGAATACTGATAGCCTAAATAGTTAACATTTTAAAGTAACCCCTTAGCACAACTAAATACCCTGCATAATGAGCTGATGTGAAATCAGTTCTCTTTTCATGAGGTGAGCTTTTGGACTTACATATCAGATCACTGTTGAGGGAGAATCAGCATAAATCTATCTATTTTATACTACTTTTTTTTTTTTTTTACACCAAACACCACATTTATCATTCTTTAATCATTTATCATTCAAGTTTTAAATTGTATGTCAGTCACATGACGAAAGTATACGATTACACACAAGGCTCAAAGTTTAGGCAGATTCAATTTGGATTGTCGTAGTGACCGCTATCCCTCTTTTTCAGCAGACAAAGATGACAATTATATGCCACAGCATATTCACAAAGGAGAAATGGATCATCCACACCATTCACAACACACGATCCCCACACGATCTTGTGACAAAAATGGAGCTTCAGGTTGAGAAATAAACTTCAATCAATGACCAGTTAAATGAGGGCACAAACACAGGTGGCCATGCAGTGATTCAGGATGGCAAATATGGGAAGGATTGTCAGTAAATGAAAAGTGTCCTGTGTAATTGTCATATTAAAACTCTATAATGACCTATAATATCCCGTTCCTGTTATTTAAAACAGCTCCCATGGCATTCATTAACACTGAAACAGTACAGTCAGTTTATGGAGGTAGTTCATGTCGTGTCATCTTGCATCCTGCTTAATGAAATGGGTGACCAAAAACAAACATTTCATTCACAACAAAGCCAAGTCTGCTTTTTAAATATGCTGCTGCAATGTCTAGTGTATCAGGCCAATGCCGGTTAAAGAAGGGTAACGGTCATTATGCCAAAATGCGTACAGAAGGTAAATAATAGTTAATTAATCTATTGACCGATTGTAAAGATGAGAGAGGATCTCCAAAGCCCATTGTCACTGCTGCCATCTGAAACACAGTAAAGATGGAAAAGTGCTGAAAAAGGTTAGATATCTCTTTTATCCTTTGAAGACAGACATAGTATTCCAGACAGTCTCTCTGACTGGTGGTCAATGCCTCCGAACTCAACTTTAAACTCTGCCCACCTCTTTAAAAATCACCACTTAAATTTGACTGAAACCTGAAACATTTCACAGTTAAAGCAAAAGACACTAACAGGCATTGCTTTCAACAAAGGCAACAAGTAGGCTGCTCAGATTTTCCAAGAAATAAACTGAGCATAGGGTGTGTATAAGTATCCTTTGGATAACTCATCTGCTGTTGACTTTTCAGTCATCATGACGTCTGCTTGGGAAGTGCAGTGCATGCAGTACTATGTCCAATTTCTTGATTCATATCTACATTTAAACAGAAACACTTAATCTAGGTGTGGTAGTAACAAGTATGAGTCCCAGAAATACCAGACCTCAAACAATTAATGCATGATGAGTTCCAGTGGAGTGTTTGTCTAATCCTGAGGCTAATCTCGCAAAAAAAGAGCATTCACAAAACTTGTGATGTGTGGGAAAAACTAAAGGGACTTCCTGAAGGTCAAAAACTTGCCATTATCAATTTTACACAGCTTACAGGAGTTGTCTTTACAGATATCATGTTGTTTAAAAAGAGTGATCATTTAAAATGTCATGATTATTCATGAATCCTAATCTATAAATAAAATAGCACCCAATATTTTATAAGATGCAAGTATGAAATATTAATTCCTTTTTGCAGACTTCTGTAGGATTTATAATGCTGAAAAGACAGTGAACCCATTACATGACATGCCAGTGAGTACACCATGTGGGTTTAGTTTCACTACTGGTTTGACAAAATCAGATGCATCAATTCTGTAAATTCTCAAACAAGAAAGCAACATTTAATACATTTGAAGCATTCTTCATATTCAGATCATTGTATCAGCTCACCTGTAAGTTAGTGAGCTGCTGCTGCTGGTGGGCGATGGTCTGTTTCACTAAAACACTCTTGATGCTCTGTTCCATTGCATACTTCTTAGCCTAAACAAGAGAACAAAAATTAAGCAAGGAGGCTGATGAGTTTTAAAGGGTTTACTTAGCCTCAAGTCATCCTAGGTGTACGTGACATTCTTTTTTCAGACAAATACAATTGGAGTTATATCAAAAAAATACCTGACTCTTCCAAGCTTTATAACGTGAGTGAATGGCTCACATGGGCTAAGTAAAATATTAGTCTAATTTTCATTTTTGGGTGAACTATCCCTTCAAGAGTAGCTATTTACTATATCATTCCAAACGCATTGCTTTTCCCATGTGTGCTACATTTTTGAGTGCGTATTACTACAATGGGTACGTTTACATGCACAACTTGTTACAATCGGACTGAATTCAATCCGTTTGATGAATCTGAATGCAGTGTTTACATGAACGCTAAACATGTGATCGGGTTGATTTTTGGACAAGCGCACAGCACGAATATACAGAGTTTCCTGCTGTTTGCCCATAATAACCATTCTCCTACATCGGTTCTTTATTTGTTTTAAACAGCAGACTTAATATTTATCAATTTCTGGTCATAATTTGGAGAAAATTAGCATATGAACCATTTTGCCGTGCTGATTATATTTATAACGCCGTAAAAACGCCCCTCCCCATGTCCAAAACCAGTCGCCTGTGGATGAGAATCCGAAACAAGGACTGGTGGGATGTTGTCCTGCTCCACTTCACAGACGCTGAGGGAAAGGAGAATTTTAGAATGATGGGACACTCATTTATATGACACTTTATTCAACAGGAAGACCAGCTCATTCAGCGCATCATACGTCATTACGCTAATTCAACGTCATTGCACATGCGCAGTCCTTTCAGTTTCAGTTTTCAATCCGATCAAGTGTTTACATGTCCTCTTGATCGGATTAGAAAAGGAATAAACCACCCCTTTCAATCCGATCGAAATTTTATTTGGATCGAGCTCAATCGGATCGATAAGGTGTTTACATGAAGGCTTTTCAGTGCGATTGAGCCTTCAATACGATTACTAACGGATTATTTGGTTGCATGTAAACGTAGCCACTGACAATTCACCATAATGGTGCACTGCACATGCTTGTTTGCAGAGAATTCTTTCAACGCAAAGGTCGAACAGAAATAGTTGCTGATGAACAGTGGTCAAGTTTGGTAAAAAGGAATCCTACAAAAAAATTGTACCAACCTTCATAATGAAAAAAGCTCCAATCCGACTTATGCAGAAGCATCCTGTGGCCTTGACTCTTAATTATGAATCTATTATTAGATGAAGCTGTCACAGCAGTAATACGCAAGCTCTTGACACATTGAAGCAGGTTGGAGTTTGGCCCATGACCTGTACTGATACCAATTTTTTTTTACTTTTAAATATCGATCTTCACATGCGAGGGACATTGGTTATGATCATCTTTGCTCGCTCCTTTTAAGTTATCTTGAGTAAAACAGTAAAAAAATGCATGAAGCACATACAAAAGACCTGAACCGGAAGCGATGCGTTCTGTTTTCCGGTTTCGTAATGCGACGTTCGACATATACCCTATAGAGAACTATTATTACCTTCTGTAGCGCCTCCTGCTGCTCCGGAGTAAGAGGCGGTAATCCAAGCTTTGCACCTGTGCCTTGTCCATTCTCCATCATCAGACCTTTGCCTCACTGAGAATGGACATATAAGAATAAAAAGGCACATATTCAAGTTGTATTGAGACTAGATAATCAGTCTACTTAGCATATGCATATGTTAACTTATTACTTCTTCAATCTCAAAACAGACAAAGAAAGAAACCAAAAGTATTCAAGTTCTAAAATTAGGCAAAAGACCAATTCTGCAGCTTACCTATGAGGCGGACCTTACTGTGCCAACCAGGATCGGGAAGCCCGTGTAGAGTTGCTGGCAAAGCACTCACAATTTAACAATGATCTGTGGTTCATGGAAACACAAATAGTATAATTTAAAATCACTGTTCAAGTACAATGAGATGAAGCTATTATAGGGATAGATGTCTTAGTTTCTTCCATGGAACACAAAAGGTTAAGGCCTCAATCACCAATTATGATTTCAATTCATCTCCTTTTGTGTTCCACATGTCTGTCAAACAGTTAGCAGCAACATTAAACTAATTTTATTTTAAGGGGACCTATCCCTTTAAGAAACTGCTAGTAGTCATCATTATAATACAGCATATTGTCTTTCCTGACAGAAACATGCAAACACACTGCACTTTTTTCATGCTCAATCCAATTTACAACTAGATAATTTATTCTGCAAGATGCAAAATGGTAAGAATCTATACTAAACCTGATTCACGAGCAAGTAGTATTCGTACTTAAAACAATGTTCCTATAAAAATCGTATAAGTAATATTACAAAACTGGACCACTCATAGAAACCTTCATTTGCGTTTGGTTTGAGTGGTCTTTCTGGCTTAAAGTAAACACAATCATCACTAAAAGTGAACAGAGTTTTAGCACCTTCAGACTGGCTATATATCAACAAAGAGAGGTTGAAGACACGGCAGTGGCGCGCTTGTGCTGGTAAATTACAGCAGCAAACATCCTAGCTGACTTACAGCTTTTAGATAAAGAGATTTAGTCAAGCGGTGCAGGATTCATATATATGCGTCTTAAACAAGCGGTAGCCGCCTTGTAATATGTGGTAAATACTATAGATTCTGAAAAAAGCGCCATAGCAATTTGCAGCTAGCCTAGTTAGCAATGAACAGAGGCTAACGAGCCTTCATGCAGGCCTCGTGTACACACGATTTACGATATATTGAAACAGTAATAGGCTTATTGCGACTAATTTCACCTGTGCTAACTATAACCACGGACATGTTAAAACTATTTTTATATTTAGGTAAACACGTTAGGTAATCATCATTACCGCAGTGTTCCGCGTTACCGCCATGTAGTGATCCACATTGAAGACGCTTGCAGCCCCACAGAAACACGGCAGAACCTAGAGCGGTCCGCGTGGCTTCCGGTTGAGCCGCCGCTGCTGCTGATCACGTGATCGAGAACGGTAGTAGCAGCAAATGGACTGATGGCTCATGGCGAATATTCTCACATTTTATGAATGTATTTTTAAACTTGTCACCTTTGAAAACCAGTTTTATGTTAGTTTTTTGTTGTTGCTTATTTATGTGGAAAATGTGACGTTAGTACAAGCCAAGCCTATATTTGAGCCAAGACACGCCTCCTGCAGTAAGTAAAATATCAAACGAGTAGCTGCCTTTCTAGTTTTACAAAAATCATAGAGGATTTCAAACAAGCATCTTCTTCTCTGGTGCAACAGCAATCGTTTTCTCATTTAAGTATACTGGCGCCCCCCTGGGCACAAAATGGGAACGAATTTAGAGGCATTGCATTTTCAGTGTCGTTCATCCATTTATCAAGTTACACTGTTGTAGTGTATCATCTGGTTGATAGGCAATAGCACACCTTTTTTTAATACTAATATTTATTTAACTGAGATAATATCGTAAAAAGTCCTATAACTTTTTGTAGAAAACCTGGCAGAAATGCTCTGTCTAATTTTTCCCATAACTGGGGTGCGTTAAAGCAAATATGTTCGCAAAGTTCAGTCGTTACCTACAGAGATCAACGGAACTTGATACAATTTAGTCTGCTAACGGTGGGAGAAACGCACCACTGAATTCAACTGTAGTAAACCAGCAGGTTTACGAGAATCCGCAGAAACATTACCCTTAATGCGGAAGTAGGAAGTAAATTAAAAAAAAACTTTACACCTTCAAGACGATCCTCGATCTTTGTGTACTTCGTGTGTTCGATTTTGTGTTTAACGCCATAAATGATTATTGAACTTAAGTGTAGGCTATGTGCGGCGACTGAAGCAGCGCTGAAGTGATCATCACTGTCATGCTGTAAGTTAGGTAACGTTAGGCTACTGTACACTCTCTAGGCAGCAAAGTTTCTCCTGATTCCGGAGCTTGTGTCAATAACGTTACTGTAACCGCGATTAAAATGTTAGCCTACTGTTAGAATCTTTTTAAGAATCTATGCGGTCCATTGGAGCATATGCACCTGCTTCAAAAAAGATTAATGCATTTTACTATTTGACGGACCGAGAGTAATACGTGGCATGGATGTTCTTCTGGCGGCAATAGAGATACTAACGAACCCATCTGGACACCAAGAGCACTGTGAGTAAGCCTGTCCCGATAGTTTAGAATCACGTGGTCATTGTTATGTATATGTAATATGTTTTTGTATCTAATTACATCTAGTGATTAAGGTGAGTGAAGAGAAGCCAGATCCAAGCCCACCTTCTTGTGGTCAACCCAGTGTGTTTGGCATTTGTGTGGAGTTAAAAAAAGATGCTGATGTTAAGGATGAGGAAGCCTCTGGCATGTGTCCAGCCAACCCAGATTCACTCCTCCAGGATTCAAGAACCATCCTCACAGATAGGGAAGAGTCTGGAATCCCAAAACAAGGTAAAAAGGCAAAACAACAAATATGTGCTCACATCCCATTTAGGTTGGGCTCTTCCACTAGCCACAATGAATCTGTGCAGTGAATTTGCTTTAGACTAGAGGGATGTGGACTGTACTCTTTAAGAGATTATATAGTAGTAATAATTAACAGGATATTACTTAACTTGTAAGCATAAGATATGCCATGACTGCCTGAAATCCAATTAACAATTAATCATTGGCACGAATGAGCAATTGTCTGATACGTCTGTTACAATCACAGACAGCAGGACAATATTTTTTCTTGTTGAAATCAAAGTTTGTTTGTCCAACCAAACTGTATGTTATTTTGGTGGAAACTCATATTTCACATTACTAATACGGCTAATACTAAAGTAAAATTTAGCCCAGGCTGGTAAATCACTCTTCTGCTGATGTTTAACTAAAACATTTTTTTTTTTTGTAATTGTATTAGATCAATGCAGTTTGTTAATATTAATACAGTGTAAAAAATAAAATAAAAAATGTTTTGATCCTGAAGCAAAACCGTTTGAGACCACTAACTTGAAGTGTTATCAATACATAACAGTACCATTCCACAGTTTCATCACTGATTTATTGATAGAGGGTGCAAAAGCATTTATTTGAAATATATATATATATTTTTTTTTACTTTACCATCACTTTTGGTCAATTTATTGTGTCCTTGGTAAATAAAAGGAATAAAAAAAATTAAAAAAACACATTACTGACCCCATACTTTTGTATACTGGTTAATTTCAAAAGACAACGGGCTGCCTTATTTTAAGTGATTTGTTGTCAACAAATTCAATTCTATTTAAAATTAATATAAGAAGTTCTATTGTCCATGTTAAACTCACTGCATGCTACATGCCCATTGTTTTTTTCTTATTAGAAACTGGTAAAAGAAAAAGGAGTTGCTCAAGAAAGAGCACAAGAACAGGAGTCCGCTCTAACAGATCAATTCACCATTGCTTTAAATGCGGACGAAACTTCAAAACATCAGTTCACTTTAAAAGACATAAACTAGTTCATTCAGGAGAGAGGCCTCATGGTTGCACTGAATGTGGGAAGAGGTTTATCACATCTTCTGAACTAAAAGTGCATCTGCGTGTTCATTCAGGAGAAAAACCCTACCACTGTTCTGAATGTGGCAAGAACTTTGCTCAGTCGGGGTCCTTTTCTAATCACCGCAGACTTCATAAAGGTGAAAAACGGTATCACTGCCCTGAGTGTAACAAGGGTTTCCAGCAACTTATAGATCTACGAATTCACCAAAGGATTCATACGGGAGAGAAGCCGTACCTGTGCTCACAATGCTGGAAGGCCTTTACTACATCCGGTGCATTACGGGTTCACTTACGAACTCACACTGGTGAAAAACCTTACGAGTGCAAAGAGTGCGGGAAGACGTTCTGCCAGCTGGGCGGACTTAAAGTTCACAGGCGCGTTCATTCAGGAGAAAGGCCTTACGCGTGCCCCGTGTGCGAGAAGCGCTTCAAGGGACATGCCAATTTGATCGCTCACAAGCGCATTCACACAGGAGAAAAGCCTTATTCATGCACTGTGTGCAGAAAAACATTCACTGACACCAGGAGACTAAAAGAGCACCAGCCACCTGAGTCCGAAAAGAAACAGTTTAGTTGCGGCATCTGTAGTGAAGCTTTCGGTGTGCTCTGTCAACTTAAAGAGCACCAGCAATGTCACAAAGGAGAGAAGCATTATCATTGTGCTGATTGTGGAAAGGCCTTTACTCATATGTATTTACTGAGGAGTCACCAGCGCGCTCACTCGGATGAGAAGCCCTATTCTTGCACCGAATGTGGAAAGTGCTTCCGCCGTTCATATGAGCTGAAAATGCACGTGAACACTCACAGTGAAGCACGACCTCATCCTTGCTCTGAGTGTGGAAAGAGCTTCCGCAGGACTGCGGAGCTCAGGATACATCAGAGAGTACATACGGGAGAAAAGCCTTATACCTGCTCCATCTGCGGCACAGGCTTCAAACAGACGTCACAAGTCAAAGTGCACGAGCGCACTCACACGGGAGAAAGGCCGTTCCTCTGCCCGGAGTGTGGGAAGACCTTTAAAGACAAGAGAAGCCTGCTAACACACCAGAGAGTGAACCATAAATAAAGAAACCCTTCTATTAATATAAAAATGCAACATCCCTTTTTCATGATCGTTTTGTAAAATCCAAATAAGCTTTACAGATATTTATTGAAAAGGGTTTCAACTATTTTTTTCATGCTTTTTTAATTAACCACGAACGATTCTTGTGCATGCACCTGCGGAACAGTCCTTAAGACACTAACAGTTTACAGGCGTTTACAGGTCACTGACAATATCTTAGCACACTGAAGAGACCTTTCTACTGACTCTGAAAAACACCATGAGAAAGATGCGCAGGGTCCCTGTGTGAACATGCCACAGTCCTGCTTCAGGGAGGCATGAGGACTGCAGATATGGACAGAACAATAAACTGTAGTGTCTGTAATGTCAGTCGCCTAAGAAAAGGCTGAGGAAACGGCGAGAATAACTGATCGTCCTTGCAGTGCCAAACCACGTGTAATGTGTATGTGTAATTATTATGTTCATATGTACAGTACACATTAGGAAATGTGTTGGGGGGGAAAGCTGTTAAAATTGAGATGGTGGTTCTTTTTTTCTTTTTTTTTTTGCTGAGTTTATATTATTTTGGAATATATTATTGAGTGTTGAAATCACATCGGTCACAGTGGTGAAGTTTTAACATGCTAATTGCTGTAGGCTATTGCTCTGTTGGTTGTAAATTCTAATAACTGATGATTTTATTCTTGCTTGTGTCTTAATATCCACTCAAGGACGTTTTGGGGGTTATGTTCTGGAATATGAATATCCAACATTATTTAAGGGTTATTCAGCAATAGCTTGTCGTCTGACCTTTCTTTGAAGAGAAATTGCTTATGGATTTTCAGGGTTTTCATACAGACTAGTTTGTATTGTATATGATAGCAGTGAAGTATTTGCATTTAATATAATACATGAATTATTTCTATTTATTTGATTTATAATAAATGTTCTTATTGTATAATTAAATCAAACTATTTTGAGTACAATATAAAGACCTTTATTTTTTACATGTATTATAGAACTATTATCACAAACCTTTTTACACCAATAAATCCTCTCTCCTTTATAAAAATGAAAGACAATTGTTAGATTATTCTTTATTTCTCAGTTCTGTCAAATACTGTCCCTTCAGTCTGAATGCACTGATTATGTACTTATTGTAATAAATGCTGTTGTTAAACGATTACAATAACTACTTTTTAGGCCAAGTACAAGTTAGAATCAAGAGGACCCTCTTGAATTCTTTACTAAACAATTTGTGTTTTCTGCTAATAATGTCAGATATTAGGAAAACCCTGGCTTTCAGATATGCCAAGAGATAACAGGAAATTAACATTTTCAATATAAGAAAATGTTATGTAAAGTTAGTTTGACCTTTAGAAAATTCTGTCAAACTGATACGCCCTTGAGGGTGGGTATACTAGCCTACATACCACATGACAATATTAGGCCTCAAATTTTAAGGGAAAAACAAAAATAGGACATGTTTTTAAAATATGTCTCTTCTGCTCACAAAGGCTGCATTTTATAAAAAAATAAAATAAAATAAAAAAACAGTAATATTGTGAAATATTATTACAATTAAAACAGCTGTTTTCTATGTGAATATATATATATAATGTAAAGTGTAATTTATTCCTGTGATCAAAGCTGAATTTTCAGCATCATTACTCCAGTCTTCAGTGTCACATGATCCTTCAGAAATCATTTTAACATGCTGATTTGATGCTCGAGAAACATTTCTCATTATTATCAATGTTGGAAACAGTTATTTATATTTTTATTTCAGGATTCTTTGATGAATAGAAAGTTCAAAAGAACAGCATTTATCTGAAATAGAAAGCTTTTGTAACAAACCGTTCAAAAGTTTGGAGTCAGTATCATTTTTATTAGATTTTTTTAGGGGGAAAGAAATAAAATAAATCAATACTTTTATTTATCAAGGATAAATTAAATTGATCAAAAGTTACAGTAAAGACCTTTATAATGTTACAAAATATTATATTTCAAATAAATGCTGTTCTTTTAAACTTTCTATTCATCAAAGAATCCTGCTTTTTTTTGTGAGTGATGATGCTGAAAATTCAGCTTTGATCACAGGAATAAATTACATTTTAAAATATATTAAAATAGAATACATAGAATAAAATGTGTGAATTTTATATGTTATATGTATATATATATTTGTTTGTGTTTTTAGAGTCTGGAATAGAGGATTGTATAACAGAAATCTTTTCAATAAATTTCAATAAATTCAATAAAATAATAGAAAACAGTTCATATTAAATTGTCATATTAACAATTTAACTGTTTTTTTGTTTTGTTTTTGTATTTTAATCAATGCAGCCTTGGTGAGCAGACGACACTTTTAAAAACATTAAAAATATCACAGATCCAAAACTTTTGAACGGCAGTGTACATAATAAAATAAAATAAAATACTATTAAGAAAATTAGCAGGAAATACAGCAGATGCATTGACATTACATGGACACATGTTCAATAAATACATGTAAGAAAATAAAAACAGAATACATTTATTTGCCAATTGATGGTCAATTGGCATCAAAAGGTATTCTTCATTCATGGCATTATGGGTGCCTTCCATAAATGACCACATCAAATCTGAGCAGCAGCAGCTTTGCACAAGGTACACTCTTTAAAATAACAGGTTTCAGTGACACCACAGAAGAACCATTTTGGCTTCCCCAAAGAGCCTTTCAGTGAACAGTTCTTAAAATAATTATTTTTTCTTAGTTTAATAATCTATATCTTAGTTTTAATAATCTAAAGGACCTTTTTTCCACTATAAAGAATATTTTGTGCAATGGCAAGATTCCAATCTAAAGGTTCTTCGTGGGTTTATATGACAACATTAATTTATTTTTAAGAGTGTATGATAAAACCGCACTGAAAATAATGAGCCTGATGTCTATGCCACTATTCAAGTAGATTAGCTGTTTTACATTTCAAGATCAACCAAAAGAGGGCAGTATGTAAATGTGAATGCATTTGCCATCACTCATTTAAATGTTTTTTGGATTATGTTACATAATACCTCATCAGGGTCTACCTTGTAGAGCAGTTTTACATATAAGTGCATATCATACCTTGTAGTGAGATCATTTTTGTAGTTTTTTCCTACATCTACTTTGTCTACAGTACTTGATAGTCTAAACTTTTACTATTATTTTTTTAGACAATCAAATACAGTTTTTATTTATAGATGTTGATTAAGAAAAACTGATTCAAACAGTCTTTGTCTGAAAACACAAAACCTTTGTCTGCACCACCCAACCTAAATGAAAAAAATTATCACACATCAAACGAACCTGCATCCATTAAAAACATAACGGTAAATAGAATTTCATCATTAAGAATCTGACTGACAGCCTGGTCAGAGCATATATTATCCACACATTTTTACAATAGACATGCACTATTACAACATAGGGGCGTTATGAACTGAAAATGGGAAAAGATGGCAAGGATGTCAAAAGGGAGACAATAAATCTCTAGAAAGAAAAAAGAGAAGATGTTAAGAGAAAATGTTACTATGCAGTGTGTCACAGTAGGCCACTTCACTCACACTGTGCTGACTGTGACTGTCACGGATTGCAGACAATGCGTTCTGCCTAGTGTGTAAATATCTTTACATAGAGTCAGAAGATAAGAACAAGAACACATATTCATTGTTTATTCTTGAAAAGGGGTTTTCATTTTTTTTCAGGTTGTATAGTGGTGGATTTATTGGCACTAAATCTCCCCTTCGCATTTAATGTCCTGTTTGTTTTATGCTGTACATGTAATAGTTGAAAACCACTCTTTAAATGCCTCAAACAATATTTCAAATTGAGACTTCATTGAGAGTAGTTTTGATTGCACCCCCGCTAAAGCATTTAAATTGGAGAGTCCATTACCTTTCATGCAAGTAAATGTGAGAGTCTGACAATTAGTGTTTGTGCTTGTACACTTGACAGTTTATGCATTATTGTTTGTCATTTTATCTAAATGCAATACAACACATTAGCCAATTTAACATAAATCAGTGGTTTATGAAACATCAGTAACATCAGGAATCCTAGGAAAAATATCACATTAGTGAAAGAGGACCTTCCGTTCCCAAGTAGAACAAACAACCGAAAATGCATTTTATTACTGTGAGGATGCCCATCATGTTCTACTTAGAAAGCTTTCTGTATAATTTATTTTGATGCTATTTCAATATTTTATGTTTCCTTTGCACCTCAAATAAAAAAAACAGCAATGTTCACACAAATGAATTGCTGATTGCTTTGCTTTGCTTTGTGTTCCTCTGGTTTAAAACGTTCCTCTTCTTCAATCAATCAAATATGTCAATCATCTACTATACCTTATATAATTTACCTTTTAATCTTTTTGGTTCATGATAGCTGTCAATATACATGCAATGACAGAGTTGAGTGCCTCATCAACAATTACATCCTCTCACCAGCAATATGTTATACATGATTGGACTCTGTTTGTTTATAGAAATAAAAGAGCATAGAAATAAAATTGTAGGCCCTATGCTGTCTTATATGTTCTGCTAAGAATATAGCACAGGTCAATTTAATGGAGAAATCCCATTATACTTACATCCTCAAGGAACACAGAAGTCTTGCAGATAAAACCCTTTCCAGAAGTGTTTGTAATTGATTCTTAATCTCACAGGATTTTAGTTCTTAGAGAACTAAAAAGAGAACTATTCTAATTAAATATGTTCCCTTAATTATATCAATAATTATATCATGAATATTAAACTGAAACAATATATGTGCCCAGACACTCTGTGGGCATAACTAAATTACAATTACTTTAATTGATCTAAAGAGCTTTACAAAGGAAGATAATGATCAGTTATTTCAATTTTTAATGACATCGTAATGAATACTTGGTAGCCAGTTAAAAAGGTGGCTTAATTAGACAGCTATTACAATAAACTAACAAGACAAAAGTTAATGGGGCTATCTGGGTCATAACACAAACTAATGCAAGCTTTTAGCTCAAACACAATATAATGATCCTTTATTGAGAAAAAATCTGATAAATAGTGTCTTCATTGATGAGCCATGGGCCAAATATGACAAATAATTTTCCATTCAGTGAAGTAGGCCTTTAGTAACCCATACTCGGAATTTGTTCTCTGCATTTAACCCATCCAAGTTAGCACAGGCATTAGGAGCAGTGAGTAGTACACACACACACACACACACACACACACACACACACACACACACACACACACACACACACACACACACACACACACACACACACACACACACACACACACACAGGAGCAGTGGGCAGCGATTGTCTTGCTCAAGGGGACCTCAGTCGTTTCCTGCCAGTACTCAGAATTGAACTTGTGACCTTTGGGTCCTTAGCTGTTCTAAATTTACTGTAAAACACAGCTTCAAGGGGCTTATTGCTTTTATAAAATGGTTCCTCATAAAAATATTTATTTTATTCATAAAATATACATGCGTTTTGGATTAAAGTAAATTTAAATGAATAATAATAATAAAAAAATCTATCTTAACTCACATTAAAGCTACACTGTGTGATTTTTACCCCCATCTAGCGGTGAAAAGGTATATGACCATCCAGTGAATATTAGTTTCTGTTCCTCTCAATTCCGATTTCGTTTTAACTCCTACGGTGGCCAATGTAGTCCAAGATTAACATGGCTTCCAGTTCGACCTCGTCCATGAGTATTCCTTCAAGTGATGAGGTTACTTTAGAAAACTATTATAATTTGCAGTAATTTAATTTGTCAGTTAACATATAGGTTATGACATCTATGTAAAATGAATAATAGTTTTATGTTTTCGTTATTTTTTTACCATTTCATTGCTAACATCAGCAAATCAGGTTCCCAGACGAATGCAAGCTGATCTTAGTAAAGTAACTTTTATCAGTGCTAGCGTTATTCTGTATATTGTACGACATCACTAGCGTAAGGCAAAGTTTACATGGTAGGCTATATCATTTTCTCCGTGAGCAGAGATCAGCTGATGTGACGGAGGGAGAGGGAGAGGGAGAAATAAAAACAGGGCCGGTGCCAGTGAATTGCGGAGACGCGAAAGGCGAAGCTTGAATTATCGGGTATGTCCCTCTTTGGCTAATGTACTTTCAAGATGGAGGGGCAACATGGCGACCGACATTCGAACCCCTCACCCGTATGTATTTTCAATGGCATATTATACACTCACGAGAATACTTTATTACTTGAACGAAGTAAATATGAATTAATGAGCACATATATTTTTGAAATAACTAAGTGTTTTTAGCTAAGAATAAACTAAAAAAGTTACACAGTGTAGCTTTAAGTAACAATGTTAGTCTGGAAAAGCCGCTAGAAACGGCAACATATTAATTAAATGCAGCCTATAGGTTGGATTAAGAATGCTTCACTGAACTCTATTCATCATTATGCTAATCAGCTTGAGATTGTTTTATTTACAGGTATCTGATTCCATCAATCATGTCATAAAGTACACAAGGCTGTACAATTTTTTTAAACAATTGATTAATTATAAATAGTCATGTGAACCGCATGAATGGTCTGTGTATACTCAGAAATCTAATAATATTCTGCTGTGCTTACACATTTCCTGATGTAATATGGTGCTGAAAACTTTCATCCACTTGAAGGAGAGGAGGAGCAATCAAACCTGACAGACACTAAATTGCTTGACTGAATTAAATCTAAGTTGGAGTGGAGGATGGTGCGCTTAGAAGAGATAAAACTTAAGATTATGTCCAACACATGAGTTATGCAACAAATAAAAAGGAGAATTAAATTCCTCTGTCAGGCCAGTGCTGCATCTCGTTGGTGTGCCCATACAGACAAATGCTGCTCAGGCTCTTTGGTTGGCCCAGCCGCCTGCGAAGGAATGGCTGATATATACTGTATTTTCTTTTTTTTTCTTTTTTATTATGATCAGCATTTTGAATTAATCAGAAACGTTTCTAAAACACTGCTGTCACATGACTTCATGTTGCATGTGAATCCACATGGTGCTCATTGCAGAGCCAAAAGACGTCCAGGACATCATGGGTTGAGCTTGACCTAGACCAGCTCTACCTCTGTGGATCTATTGGGTGGAGGGATACAGGGCAGGATTAGGATGTGTTTGGAGTGGACTTTCTCATCTCTCAAAATAGATGTAAAAAACAAAACACAAATGATGACAGAGCTAGAATAAAATTATTTTATTACTTTTTAGATCATTCAATCTAAATTTCAATATCGTTTTTAAATGTATGGAAATAACATTGATACAAATATTACATTTCTAAAACCTTTCAAAAGAGTTCACCCCCTTTTATCATCTCTTTTTTGTCATTGACCCGCATACAGCAACTCAAAGGCTGCATACTGTGTACTGCCGCAATAGTAGGAGGATAGCCTCAGTCTCTGCCACGACAGAGAGCATATTTAGGTCCTGCCTGTCAACACCAAATTACAGGGAGAGAAGTATTACAAGACATCGTTCAGTAATGGAAAACATACAAATATGAACATACAAACATAACTATAGCTGAAGTAATGCGCAAATAAACACATTGACTTACAAACAAATGTAAGAAAAAAAGAAGGCAAAGGGACCCTATTTTCTGACTGAAATGGTATGACCCAGTTTCCCTCCAGACTCCCTCCACTACTCTATTTGCTTCATTGAATGTGGAAATGCTGCAGTCATTCCTACAACTCCAGAGCTGCAATGAACAGCTAAATTGCATCTTTCGGTTTTCAATAAAGCTGCTTCGTTCTGTTCTTATTTGAACAAAACAAAATTATTACATAAAACAATTAAAACACGCAAAACAGCACAATCAGCGTGACATCATGTTTGGTGTACAAATTAGTTGTACAGTTAGAAAACATTTTTAACCATTTGAAAAAACCTTGTTCTCCATTGGCCTTGTAACAAAGAATATGCACAGCATGCAAAGACAGAGGTTGATAAAAGTCAAGATGTGTGTAGAAAACACCAAGCGAGAGAAGTGTAACAGGACCTATAAGAAACATAGTGAGGACAGAAGAATGAAAGAAGAAGAAAATATTGCAGCAAGAAAAAAATCTACGCAAAGAAAGGGTGAACAGACCATTGATTTGCCCTGTATTCAAGAAAGTGTTTCAAAAAAAGTTAATATGGAAATGACTTGTGAAAAGAAGTAGAGAATAAGTAAAATTTGGATAATTTAAATGTAAATTAAGTTAAAAATGTTGTTTTAAAAATCAGTTGAGTTAACTGTGATACACTACCATTCAAACGATTTTTGAAAAAGAAAATCATATTCAGAAAGTGTGCATTAAAGGCAATTATTAAATAAATATTCATATAATACATAATACATATGTTACAAAATATTTCCGTTTCAAATAAATGCTGTTCTTTTGGACTTTCTATTCAAACACAAAAGTTTGTAAATTGCAGAAAGTTTTCTGTGATGGGTAGGGTTGGTGTTAGGAGATAGAATATAAGGTATACCTGTACAGTATAAAAATGATTATATCTATGGAAAGTCCCCACATGGAAACCCTGTGTGTGTGTGTGTGTGTGTGTGTGTGTGTGTGTGTGTGTGTGTGTGTGTGTGTGTGTGTGTGTGTGTGTGTGTGTGTGTGTGTGTGTGTGTGTGTGTGTGTGTGTGTGTGTGTGTGTGTGTGTGTGTGTGTGTGTGTGTGTGTGTGTGTGTGTGTGTGTGTGTGTGTGTGTGTGTGATTTTGATTTTGATTTTGATTTTGCACTTAAATGCTAGAAATACCAAGAGTGTCTACACAAATGCTTACTCATTTTCAATTAACTTGCTAACACCATCTATGAATATGTAAATAAGACTGATTGATTAATCCCTGAGCTCAACTGCACTAATTAGCCAATAGTCCCTAAATCCAACTGTAGAGTATTTAACTGAATGAAAGACAGTCCAGATGTGGAGGGGAGACACTAAACAGTACAGTAATTAAAAAAATCATCTCTCATTAAAGCATCACGGGTTAATTAGCCCTGCAGCCCTGCCCGACACCTCGCATGAGGTTGACAGAGACAGTTTTTCAAGATGCTCACAAAGCAACAAGGGTCCGATGAAGTTAATCAAGGGATGACTTTCATTTACACTTTTTAATGATCATAAAGTATGGTAATGAGCATAAACGCTGTTTCATGCAAGTATAATTTGTCCTCTTGCAGCAATTTAGATGATTTATTTCACAAAATGAAATAACACAATGAATATTAAGTATTTGAATGTTTATTTATTTTTAGAGGCAAAATACTGCAAAAACAAGTTTAAAATGTGTTAAAGGAGAACTCCGGTCAATTTTAACATTGAGCTAAATTTTTAGTAAATTTGGAGTGCTGTCAATACAGAGAACAACGACAAAAATCGGTGTTGCCTACACTGTGTTATCCTCTTTTTATTTGCACCCTGTTGACTTCAATGGGGCAAGTTTTAAACCTGCCTTTAGCCTCTTAACATCCTTAATGTGTCATCACAAGTGCCCAGCCATGTTGAGTGATTCCTTCAGAGTGAACACGGTGAATCTGACTGCTGTAGATGTGAAAGAAATGAATAAAAATTATGTTATTTCAGCCAGCGCAAATACCTGTATTTACATCCTGTTTTCAAAGAAATTAAGTCCAAAGTAGTCGAATGTCGAGTTCACGCGCGTGATCATAGGTAACTAAACCTATTCGCGTGAACTCGACAATCGACTACTTTGGACTTTGACCGAAAACAGGATGTAAATACAGGTATTTGCACTGGCTGAAATAACATCGGAGTTCTCCTTTAAGATGTCATTTAGCACCCAATTTGTATATTGCTACTATTGTAACATCTTGGCCATCTATATGCAGTATTTTAGTTCCCTTTCAAGAACGGTCACTTCATATTGCGTAGCTAAAACGCAGTGGGGAAACTAATTTCCTCCAGAATATTGAAGCTTTTAAAACGCAGTGCAGCTGCACAGCAAGCACCAGCAGAGCGTCTAGCTCGCCCATTGGCTGTGCTGCAGCAACTGCACATCCCCTGGCGACGCGGCTCAGACGCATGAACCAATCAGAACCACCAGAATGGGCGTGACTTACCGGTACGCTATAAAAGCCGAGCATTTTCGCCATAGAATCAGATTTAATTTTCTTCAGCGACCTTTCACGTCTCTGTCTCCTCAACGAAGCTAATGCCGTCGAATCAAGCCAAGCAGCTAGAACGAGCCTGCAGCGGACCAGCGCCTTCTCGCTTCTCTTCTGTCGCCGTTCTCCTGCGGCCATCCGGCGACTACGCAATATCCTTTCTCTGCTGTGTTCGCCATCGAGAAACACAGTTTTCTAAAAGAGCATTCTCGAATTTATACTTATTTCTGACCAGGTTACAATGTTGTCTATTACTTGTGGTGAACACTATTAAAAAATGCATATGTAAAACTGTGGGAACCTTTTCTGCTATCTAGCAAAGAATATGGATGGGCGATATACCCAAAATCTTAATTTTACTTCACAGTAAATATATATATATCATGGTTTCACGTCACGATTCTCAATATCAGTTTTGATAGGCTACCACAGCAAAAACTGATTTTTTTTTTTTTTGCAGGTAATCCAAGACCCTCAGAATTTATAGTCATTGTTGGCCCTGTAAGAGCAACAAGAGCATCATTGCGGACGGCCCAGGTGGTGTGAGGGTGGCGGCGGACGGCCCAGGTGGTGTGAGGGTGGCGGCGGACGGCCCAGGTGGTGTGAGGGTGGCGGCGGACGGCCCACAAGCTGGGAGAAAATCCTCTTCCTTGAAGATAAGTGATTGAGCGGCCAGATCCCAGTACTCTTAAACCCCTTCTTTACATTCAGGGGTGACGCTGCCAGCCAGCAGTAAGATGTTGTTTAGCAAATGTGGCAGGTCGTAGATGGTGATTCTCACGGTGCCACTTGTCCATCTCCTCATTGAAAAGCCTCTTTAACGGACCGTAGACAGACTTGTCAAGCGGCTGCAGATGGTGAGTGCAGTGTGGTGGAAATGAAAGCATAACTGTTCCTCCTACAGGCCTCTAAGTCTCCTGAATTGTGAAGTCAAGCTTTACGCTAAGGTCTTAGCTACACGTTTAGAGCACTATATGCCCCATTTAGTTCAGCTAGACTAGCATTGTATAATGTCCGTCGCTTGCTTCACATTATAGATTTTGCTTCCGATTCAGAAGATCAAAATGCCATTCTTTCATTAGATGCTGAGAAGGCCTTTGATCAGAATGGTGTTATTTGTGGTCTGTCCTCCAAGTCATGGGTTGCAGTGAAAACTTTTTCTTCTTAAAATCTTTGAGAACTTTAGCTGTATTTCAGGCTATAGAATAAATTGGACAAAATCGGCTTTAATGTTGTTGGGGGGATCGGATGATCAGATACCACTTTTCAATATTCCAGTTGTTTGTAGTTTTACATATCTAGGAGTGTCCATCAGTCCCTCACTCCACTCAACTTGTTAACTGCTGACAACTATAATAAAGTTCTAAAAAAATGTGGAGGGTGACCTGAGTAGATGGGGGATGCTCCCTACTTCTTTCCAGTCTATACTTTCAGTCATCAAGATAAATATACTGCCTCGCGTTAATTTTGTGAGTAGTGTGATTCCCCTAGCTCCACCGGGTGGTTTCTGGAAGAAGCTACATTCAATCATTAGCTCTTATTTATGGAACAGAAAAAAAACTAGAACTAGAATCAAAGCATCTACTCTACAAAGACATAGATTATCAGGAGGTGTCAATTTGCCCAATTTTGAGTTGTATTCTTGGAGCTTTGTTTTGCGCTCACTTGCTATATGGTTGAATGCAGAGATCTTGGTATCTTGGCGTCCCATTGAAGAACGTTTAACATATCCATATTGTCTGTCTAGTCTGGTATATTCTAATATACCCCATAGTACAGTTAAACGTGATTTTGGGCCAATAATCTCTTATTTTTTCACGGTGTGGCATAAAGTTCAGATTTTCCAAAATTCCAAAATACATCCTTCGCTCAATCGCCTATCTTCAACAATTACTCTCTTTTAATTGAGAATAAACCAATTAGATTCCCTCAGTGGAGTAATAGAGGGGTCTTTGTCCTCAAGGACATCATAGGGGAACAGGGTCTTCGTGCATTCCATGACTTAGAGAGAGTGTATAATTTACAGGGCACTTTTTATTTTTATTTACAGTTACGCACAGCAATGCGCGCTCAGGGCGTTCCTTGGGGTATCGAGTTGGGGAATCATCCCCTTCATGTAATCTTTGACATTAAGGGTAAAATTAATGGATTTGTCTCAGAGTTATATAAGTTTATAACTAAAGCTTCATACAAGCCCTTATTATTTATCAGACTCTGGAAGACAGATATTAACATTTCCCAGGACACAGACTGAAGCGTGGTTTGGTCGAACATATCCTTATCATCTAGAAACCCTGATCATCAAATGATACATTATAGATTAATCCAAAAGTCTTACTTAACCCCGCGAAGATTACAGCAAATGAAACTTAGAGACAACACATACTGTGATTTTTGTCCAGACAATACTTTTGCTACTTTTTACCATATGGTGTGGCAATGTCCAGAGGTCAATAGATTTTGGCATAGTGTTTCATCCATCATGGCTAGTATTATTAAAAGACCCATCCCTTTCTTACCATGCTTGCTTCTGCTCAATGACACATCGTCTCTAAAGCTAACTATTAACAATAGGCGTCTTCTTCTAGCTGGTTTGACAGCTGCCAAAAGAATGATAGTTTGTCGCTGGAACATTGTCGCATACATTGTTAGTGAGGGTATGGGATGACTGAACCAGTCATCAGAAAAAACAACACTTTACTGTGCCTCTGTTATTTTTCCAATAATGATGTAATCAACCTAAGGTTTTTCTTTTTGTGAAGATGTTTCCTCCCCAATGTGTAAATAATAATTGTAAGAAAATAAATAAATACTTGATCAAAAAAAATAAAAAAATTAAAGCATAACCACACCATTGGCCCTACAGATCTGTATAGCTTCTATTGAGATATGGGAGCTGTGATTATCCAACAGCAGCAAGACTTTGCTCTTCTCTGTTCAATCGCACCATCTTACATCTCAGTTAAACTGTAGAGAAAATTACCATTAATATTATAGTAATATTGTTGCAGTGGTCATCTTTTCCATTGTTTTGTACTATGTAATGGCTTTATTTTTTGGAAAACTTTAAAGGCACACTATGTAATCTTTCACCACTAGAGGTTGTTTATTCAAAACAAAGGCGTAGCTTGATGACGCCTCGATTTCGCGGGATCATGGGAGTTGTTGTCTACAACTTTACAGCCGGTAGAGAATACAACAGGGCTCGGGCAGAAATAATTTTCATAGATGACCGGTAATGTATTAAAGATTTTTTTAACGTAACGAAAGCCGCTGAAGCGGAACAAGGCTGCTGAAGCGATTGCGAATGAGAGACAAGCACCACACACAACTCTAAAGCAGTGGAGCTTTTATTATGCCACAGACTCTGCTTCTGGTTCTTCCAGTCATGCATATGTGGGGTATGTAACACAGCGCTGTTTTATCATATCACATACATTAGAGTGCGTTGAAAGTTGCTATAATGCTACCCTGTGCTTTCACTCGGCGGCTACTATATGAGACACTTGTTGCACACTGCAGTGAGCTAGATCGATATTAGGCATGGTAAATATGGTACTCGCAGTTTCTGTCGATGAATGTATCCAAACAGTGGCTCACCTGTCTAATAAAACACATATATTAAAGCGTTTTTGGTGTTTCCATACAAAATAAAACCGGAAATTATGTAATTGATAGGCGACACACTTATTCCTGGTTAAAAGTGCTTATTTCTCTGGATTTAAACATTCTTGGAAACATTTGGGATAATGTAAGTACACAAATCAACAAAATATATAACACTGTTCTAGTGGTCTTTGGATTTTTTGATCCAACAATCTTACATAGCCTTTAAGATAATATACAGAAAATATTACATAATTTATTCTGAAGTTAATATTTCATATCCTCTTATTTATGTATTTATTTATCTATTTGTTGAGCAGCCATGTAATAATTGCATAATATACAGTCAGTCTGTTATTATTGCAAAATCAACTGATACAAAACTAAACTTTCCTCATTTTCAAATAGTCATTAAGGGCCATTCACACAGAACATGGTTTTGCTTTTAATAACATGAGATGCCACACACAGTATCCAAGTTCCAACTGAAGAACTGCTGTGCTGATGAATGAAAAAGAAGGCAGATTGTGACTCTTCTGTATGACATTACAAAAAGAGAATTTTGCACGCCAGTCTGCATAATGACAAAAATTCAACATATCAAAAAAGGCAATCCGGACTTTCAGAGTCCAAAGAGAATGTAAATGTCATTTTATTTTATTTTATCCAGTTGCAATATGACAGTTCTTACCTATGCTTATTTATTCATTAAACTCTGTAAGATTGATAGCTCAGCTTCTAATCTATTAGCTACACGACCTTGGGGAAGCACAATTCTAATTTTTCAAACTTTAGAGGACATCGCCTCAAGCCTGTCCACCCCGAGGACTGAATACCATCTGGGAAATGCCTTATTCCTGAAATTTAAACTAAGTCCTCTAATGACTCATTAACATTCAATTATCACCAGTCATTTCAGCAGTAATATTCAAAGAAATTATATTAGATTTGTTTCCCCACTAATTAGTTTGCAACAGTTCTTTCTTTCTTTCTTTCTCTTTCTTTCTTTCTTTCTTTCTTTCTTTCTTTCTTTCTTTCTTTCTTTCTTTCTTTCTTTCTTTCTTTCTTTCTTTCTTTCTTTCTTTCTTTCTTTCTGATTGCTCAGTGGTATATCGTGAGAGTGAATTGTTGGCACCATGTATTACATTAATAAATATTTGAAACAATGACTATTTAATATTTTGAGTTTAGTTTGAAATGTTTAGTTTTACACCAAAAAAAAGGCAAATCATCTTTATCGATTGTTTTAAAGCCATGAAATCTAAAAATGCTGCGTATGCATCACTAAATAACTTGGTTACCATGGAGAAAATGTTTTTTGTTTGTTTTACTGCTTAAACTGTCATTCTCAAGAGACTTTAGAGTCTTAAACAAAACAGCCCACAGAAAGCTCACAGAAATGTAAATTCAAGCTATAACCTTCCTGCACTGAAGAGACTGAGAGATATTAATGTTTCTTCTGTGTTAAAGATATACTTCTTGTTTTTTATATTTATTTTTCCTCAATTTCTTTAGCTCAATTCTAGAATAAGATTTTTTTTTCTAAAAATACACACCCAAAAAAAGTTCAGATGTCTGAAAAAGCTTTCTTGTTCACACCAGATTTTAATTTATTTAAGCAAATTGCACGTTTTGGCATGTATACGTGGCTATGACTATAATGCACATGAATTGCTGATCAAACCTTTGATCAGTGAAACTGTCATACTCTTCACAACTTCTAAAGATTGTGAACCATAAAATAATAATACTTTCAATAATCAAAATCTGTCCGACATATATGTATATTCTATAAATATGTATGACATGGAATGTTTGTAATGTCTGTTAAATTGGAAAATGACCTGCCAGTAATGAAATTGGAATCACAATATTACCAATCAACCAGTTACGGAAAATGAAAATAGAGACACCAGCCACCAAAGTCACATGTTTGCCGGGAGCCAGAGCGCCTGACATCAAAGCAAATTTAAAAGTGCTGGCTAATGCTAATCGTAAATTCTCTAAGATTATTATTCAGGTCTGTACTAAATACTAATGATGTTCGACTTCGCCAGTCGGAGATCACCAAAATGAACGTTGAAGAGGTGTGTGAACTCGCAAGTACGATGTCAGGCACTGTATTTTGCTCTGGCCCCCTACCTGTTCGCAGGAGTGATGAGATACTTAGTAGATTGTGCTCACTCCATGGCTGGCTGTCTAAGTGGTGTCCGCAAAATAATATAGAATTCATAGACAATTGGAAAAGTTTTTGGGGCAGACCTGACCTGTTGAAAAGAGATGGTATTCATTGCTCCTGGGATGGTGCTGCTCTTCTCTCTAGTAACATGGCATATAGTCTTAGAGCTCAAACATGACAATCTGGGGCTCATGTCAGGAAGCAGACAGACTGGCTAACCCCAGATTTCCACCAACTGCGAAACGGCTGCGGATCGGCTCCGCTGCGTGTCGGCTACGTGCTCCGCGGTCCTTCAATACTCACCAGGTCCGTATTTGATGCCATGACTGACAGCTGAAGTCACGAGGACCCACGAGATTCACGTATGATCGCGCGATATAACCTGTCCTGCACAATCTGCCCTATGCTGAATTGCTGCGGAACGGCTGCGGCATCCGGCAAAAATCATCGTTTTTTTTTTTTTTTTTTTTTCATACTTTCCTATCATTGTTAAAAGGCAAAATATATTCTTTAAACTGATGGCAGTTAAGCTCCATCCACAAAAAAATTGAGTTCAAGTCCAGGGTCATGTTTTTTTTTTTTTTTTTTTCTCATACTTTTGGGATTTTGACGACAGGTCCCGGGTCATCGTTTTTTTTTTTTTTTCATACTTTCCTATCATGGTTAAAAGGCAAAATATATTCTTTAAACTGATGGCAGTTAAGCTCCATCCACAAAAAAATTGAGTTCAAGTCCAGGGTCATGTTTTTTTTTTTTTTTTTTTCTCATACTTTTGGGATTTTGACGACAGGTCCCGGGTCATCGTTTTTTTTTTTTTTCATACTTTCCTATCATGGTTAAAAGGCAAAATATATTCTTTAAACTGATGGCAGTTAAGCTCCATCCACAAAGAAATTGAGTTCAAGTCCCGGGTCATGTTTTTTTTGTTTTTTTTGTTTTTTCATACTTTTGGGATTTTGACGACAGGTCCCGGGTCATCGTTTTTTTTTTTTTTTTTCATACTTTCCTATCATTGTTAAAAGGCAAAAGATATTCTTTAAACTGATGGCAGTTAAGCTCCATCCACAAAGAAATTGAGTTCAAGTCCCGGGTCATGTTTTTTTTTTTTTTTTAGTTTTTTCCTACTTTTGTTTGGGATTTTGACGACAGGTCCCGGGTCATCGTTTTTTTGTTTTTTTTGTTTTGTTTTTTCATACTTTCCTATCATTGTTAAAAGGCAAAATATATTCTTTAAACTGATGGCAGTTAAGCTCCATCCACAAAAAAATTGAGTTCAAGTCCCGGGTCATGTTTTTTTGTTTTTTTGTTTTTTCATACTTTTGGGATTTTGACGACAGGTCCCGGGTCATCGGTTTTTTTTTTTTTCATACTTTCCTATCATGGTTAAAAGGCAAAGTATATTCTTTAAACTGATGGCAGTTAAGCTCCATCCACAAAAAAATTGAGTTCAAGTCCCGGGTCATCGTTTTTTTTTTTTTTTTTTTCATACTTTCCTATCATTGTTAAAAGGCAAAAGATATTCTTTAAACTGATGGCAGTTAAGCTCCATCCACAAAGAAATTGAGTTCAAGTCCCGGGTCATGTTTTTTTGTGTTTTCATACTTTTGGGATTTTGACGACAGGTCCCGGGTCATCGTTTTTTTTTTTTTTTTTTTTTTTTAATTCTTTTCTATCATGGTTAAAAGGCAAAATATATTCTTTAAACTGATGGCAGTTAAGCTCCATCCACAAAAAAATTGAGTTCAAGTCCCGGGTCATGTTTTTTTTGTTTTTTTGTTTTTTCATACTTTTGGGATTTTGACGACAGGTCCCGGGTCATCGTTTTTTTTTTTTTTTTCTACTTCCCTATCATGGTTAAAAAGCAAAATATATTCTCTAAACTGATGGCAGTTAAGCTCCATCCACAAAAAAAATGAGTTCAAGTCCCGGGTCATGTTTTTTTTTTTTTTTTTTTCATACTTTTGGGATTTTGACGACAGGTCATCATTTTTTTTTTTTTTTTTTTTTTTTTTTTTCATACTTTCCTATCATTGTTAAAAGGCAAAAGATATTCTTTAAACTGATGGCAGTTAAGCTCCATCCACAAAAAAAATGAGTTCAAGTCCCGGTCATGTTTATTTTTTATTTTTTTTTCTCATACTTTTGGGATTTTGACGACAGGTCCCGGGTCATCGTTTTTTTTTTTTTTTTTTAATACTTTCCTATCATGGTTAAAAGGCAAAATATATTCTTTAAACTGATGGCAGTTAAGCTCCATCCACAAAAAAATTGAGTTCAAGTCCCGGGTCATGTTTTTTTTTTTTTTTTTTTCTCATACTTTTGGGATTTTGACGACAGGTCCCGGGTCATCGTTTTTTTTTTTTTTTTTTTTTTTCATACTTTCCTATCATGGTTAAAAGGCAAAAGATATTCTTTAAACTGATGGCAGTTAAGCTCCATCCACAAAAAAATTGAGTTCAAGTCCCGGGTCATGTTTTTTTTTCCTCATACTTTTGGGATTTTGACGACAGGTCCCGGGTCATCGTTTTTTTTTTTTTTTTTCTACTTTCCTATCATGGTTAAAAGGCAAAATATATTCTTTAAACTGATGGCAGTTAAGCTCCATCCACAAAAAAATTGAGTTCAAGTCCCGGGTCATGTTTTTTTTTTTTTTTTTTTCTCATACTTTTGGGATTTTGACGACAGGTCCCGGGTCATCGTTTTTTTTTTTTTTTTTTTTAATACTTTCCTATCATGGTTAAAAGGCAAAAGATATTCTTTAAACTGATGGCAGTTAATCTCCATCCACAAAAAAATTGAGTTCAAGTCCCGGGTCATGTTTTTTTTTCCTCATACTTTTGGGATTTTGACGACAGGTCCCGGGTCATCGTTTTTTTTTTTTTTTCTACTTTCCTATCATGGTTAAAAGGCAAAATATATTCTTTAAACTGATGGCAGTTAAGCTCCATCCACAAAAAAAATTAGTTCAAGTCCCGGTCATGTTTTTTTTGTTTTTTGTTTTTTCATACTTTGGGGATTTTAACGACAGGTCCCGGGTCATCGTTTTTTTTTTTTTTTTTTTTTCATACTTTCCTATCATGGTTAAAAGGCAAAATATATTCTTTAAACTGATGGCAGTTAAGCTCCATCCACAAAAAAATTGAGTTCAAGTCCCGGGTCATCGTTTTTTTTTTTTTTTTTTTTTTTTTTTTTTTCATACTTTCCTATCATGGTTAAAAGGCAAAAGATATTCTTTAAACTGATGGCAGTTAAGCTCCATCCACAAAAAAATTGAGTTCAAGTCCCGGGTCATGTTTTTTTTTTTTTTTTTTTTCTCATACTTTGGGGATTTTGACGACAGGTCCCGGGTCATCGTTTTTTTTTTTTTTTTTTCATACTTTCCTATCATGGATAAAAGGCAAAAGATATTCTTTAAACTGATGGCAGTTAAGCTCCATCCACAAAAACATTGAGTTCAAGTCCCGGGTCATGTTTTTTTTTTATTATTTTTTTTTATACTTCTGGGATTTTGACGACAGGTCCCGGGTCATCGTTTTTTTTTTTTTTTCATACTTTCCTATCATGGTTAAAAGGCAAAAGATATTCTTTAAACTGATGGCAGTTAAGCTCCATCCACAAAAAAATTGAGTTCAAGTCCCGGGTCATGTTTTTTTTGTTTTTTTGTTTTTTCATACTTTTGGGATTTTGACGACAGGTCCCGGGTCATCGTTTTTTTTTTTTTTTTTTTTTTTCATACTTTCCTATCATGGTTAAAATGCAAAATATATTCTTTAAACTGATGGCAGTTAAGCTCCATCCACAAAAAAAATGAGTTCAAGTCCCGGTCATGTTTATTTGTTTTTTTGTTTTCTCATACTTTTGGGATTTTGACGACAGGTCCCGGGTCATCGTTTTTTTTTTTTTTTCTACTTTCCTATCATGGTTAAAAAGCAAAATATATTCTTTAAACTGATGGCAGTTAAGCTCCATCCACAAAGAAATTGAGTTCAAGTCCCGGGTCATGTTTTTTTTTGTTTTTTTGTTTTTTCATACTTTTGGGATTTTGACGACAGGTCCCGGGTCATCGTTTTTTTTTTTTTTTTTTTTTTCATACTTTCCTATCATGGTTAAAAGGCAAAAGATATTCTTTAAACTGATGGCAGTTAAGCTCCATCCACAAAAAAAATGAGTTCAAGTCCCGGTCATGTTTATTTTTTTATTTTTTTTTCTCATACTTTTGGGATTTTGACGACAGGTCCCGGGTCATCGTTTTTTTTTTTTTTTTTTTTTTTTTCATACTTTCCTATCATGGTTAAAAGGCAAAAGATATTCTTTAAACTGATGGCAGTTAAGCTCCATCCACAAAAAAATTGAGTTCAAGTCCCGGGTCATGTTTTTTTTTCCTCATACTTTTGGGATTTTGACGACAGGTCCCGGGTCATCGTTTTTTTTTTTTTTTTCTACTTTCCTATCATGGTTAAAAGGCAAAAGATATTCTTTAAACTGATGGCAGTTAAGCTCCATCCACAAAAAAAATTAGTTCAAGTCCCGGTCATGTTTTTTTTGTTTTTTTGTTTTTTCATACTTTTGGGATTTTGACGACAGGTCATCGTTTTTTTTTTTTTTTTTTTTTTTTCATACTTTCCTATCATGGTTAAAAGGCAAAATATATTCTTTAAACTGATGGCAGTTAAGCTCCATCCACAAAAAAATTGAGTTCAAGTCCCGGGTCATCGTTTTTTTTTTTTTTTTTTTTTTTTTTTTTTTCATACTTTCCTATCATGGTTAAAAGGCAAAATATATTCTTTAAACTGATGGCAGTTAAGCTCCATCCACAAAAAAATTGAGTTCAAGTCCCGGGTCATGTTTTTTTTTTTTTTTTTTTTCTCATACTTTGGGGATTTTGACGACAGGTCCCGGGTCATCGTTTTTTTTTTTTTTTTTTCATACTTTCCTATCATGGATAAAAGGCAAAAGATATTCTTTAAACTGATGGCAGTTAAGCTCCATCCACAAAAACATTGAGTTCAAGTCCCGGGTCATGTTTTTTTTTTATTATTTTTTTTTATACTTCTGGGATTTTGACGACAGGTCCCGGGTCATCGTTTTTTTTTTTTTTTCATACTTTCCTATCATGGTTAAAAGGCAAAAGATATTCTTTAAACTGATGGCAGTTAAGCTCCATCCACAAAAAAATTGAGTTCAAGTCCCGGGTCATGTTTTTTTTGTTTTTTTGTTTTTTCATACTTTTGGGATTTTGACGACAGGTCCCGGGTCATCGTTTTTTTTTTTTTTTTTTTTTTTCATACTTTCCTATCATGGTTAAAATGCAAAATATATTCTTTAAACTGATGGCAGTTAAGCTCCATCCACAAAAAAAATGAGTTCAAGTCCCGGTCATGTTTATTTGTTTTTTTGTTTTCTCATACTTTTGGGATTTTGACGACAGGTCCCGGGTCATCGTTTTTTTTTTTTTTTCTACTTTCCTATCATGGTTAAAAAGCAAAATATATTCTTTAAACTGATGGCAGTTAAGCTCCATCCACAAAGAAATTGAGTTCAAGTCCCGGGTCATGTTTTTTTTTGTTTTTTTGTTTTTTCATACTTTTGGGATTTTGACGACAGGTCCCGGGTCATCGTTTTTTTTTTTTTTTTTTTTTTCATACTTTCCTATCATGGTTAAAAGGCAAAAGATATTCTTTAAACTGATGGCAGTTAAGCTCCATCCACAAAAAAAATGAGTTCAAGTCCCGGTCATGTTTATTTTTTTATTTTTTTTTCTCATACTTTTGGGATTTTGACGACAGGTCCCGGGTCATCGTTTTTTTTTTTTTTTTTTTTTTTTTCATACTTTCCTATCATGGTTAAAAGGCAAAAGATATTCTTTAAACTGATGGCAGTTAAGCTCCATCCACAAAAAAATTGAGTTCAAGTCCCGGGTCATGTTTTTTTTTCCTCATACTTTTGGGATTTTGACGACAGGTCCCGGGTCATCGTTTTTTTTTTTTTTTTCTACTTTCCTATCATGGTTAAAAGGCAAAAGATATTCTTTAAACTGATGGCAGTTAAGCTCCATCCACAAAAAAAATTAGTTCAAGTCCCGGTCATGTTTTTTTTGTTTTTTTGTTTTTTCATACTTTTGGGATTTTGACGACAGGTCATCGTTTTTTTTTTTTTTTTTTTTTTTTCATACTTTCCTATCATGGTTAAAAGGCAAAATATATTCTTTAAACTGATGGCAGTTAAGCTCCATCCACAAAAAAATTGAGTTCAAGTCCCGGGTCATCGTTTTTTTTTTTTTTTTTTTTTTTTTTTCATACTTTCCTATCATGGTTAAAAGGCAAAAGATATTCTTTAAACTGATGGCAGTTAAGCTCCATCCACAAAAAAATTGAGTTCAAGTCCCGGGTCATGTTTTTTTTGTTTTTTTGTTTTTTCATACTTTTGGGATTTTGACGACAGGTCCCGGGTCATCGTTTTTTTTTTTTTTTTCATACTTTCCTATCATGGTTAAAAGGCAAAAGATATTCTTTAAACTGATGGCAGTTAAGCTCCATCCACAAAAAAATTGAGTTCAAGTCCCGGGTCATGTTTTTTTTTATTATTTTTTTTATACTTTTGGGATTTTGACGACAGGTCCCGCCCGGGTCATCGTTTTTTTTTTTTTTCATACTTTCCTATCATTGTTAAAAGGCAAAAGATATTCTTTAAACTGATGGCAGTTAATCTCCATCCACAAAAAAATTGAGTTCAAGTCCCGGGTCATGTTTTTTTTTTTTTTTTTTTTCATACTTTTGGGATTTTGACGACAGGTCCCGGGTCATCGTTTTTTTTTTTTTTTTTTCATACTTTCCTATCATGGTTAAAAGGCAAAAGATATTCTTTAAACTGATGGCAGTTAAGCTCCATCTACAAAAAATTGAGTTCAAGTCCCGGGTCATGTTTTTTTTTTTCTCATACTTTTGGGATTTTGACGACAGGTCCCGGGTCATCGTTTTTTTTTTTTTTTTCTACTTTCCTATCATGGTTAAAAAGCAAAATATATTCTTTAAACTGATGGCAGTTAAGCTCCATCCACAAAAAAATTGAGTTCAAGTCCCGGGTCATGTTTTTTTTTTTTTTTTTTTTCTCATACTTTTGGTATTTTGACGACAGGTCCCGGGTCATCGTTTTTTTTTTTTTTTTCATACTTTCCTATCATTGTTAAAAGGCAAAAGATATTCTTTAAACTGATGGCAGTTAAGCTCCATCCACAAAAAAATTGAGTTCAAGTCCCGGGTCATGTTTTTTTGTTTTTTTGTTTTTTCATACTTTTGGGATTTTGACGACAGGTCCCGGGTCATCGTTTTTTTTTTTTTTTCATACTTTCCTATCATGGTTAAAAGGCAAAATATATTCTTTAAACTGATGGCAGTTAAGCTCCATCCACAAAAAAATTTAGTTCAAGTCCCGGGTTATGTTTTTTTTTTTTTTTTTTTTTTTTTTTTTTTTTCATACTTTCCTATCATTGTTAAAAGGCAAAAGATATTCTTTAAACTGATGGCAGTTAAGCTCCATCCACAAAGAAATTGAGTTCAAGTCCCGGGTCATGTTTTTTTGTGTTTTCATACTTTTGGGATTTTGACGACAGGTCCCGGGTCATCGTTTTTTTTTTTTTTTTTTTTTTTTCATTCTTTCCTATCATGGTTAAAAGGCAAAAGATATTCTTTAAACTGATGGCAGTTAAGCTCCATCCACAAAAAAATTGAGTTCAAGTCCCGGGTCATCGTTTTTTTTTTTTTTTTTTTTTTTTTTTTTTCATACTTTCCTATCATGGTTAAAAGGCAAAATATATTCTTTAAACTGATGGCAGTTAAGCTCCATCCACAAAAAAATTGAGTTCAAGTCCCGGGTCATGTTTTTTTTGTTTTTTTGTTTTTTCATACTTTAGGGATTTTGACGACAGGTCCCGGGTCATCGTTTTTTTTTTTTTTTTTTTTTTTTTTTCATACTTTCCTATCATGGTTAAAAGGCAAAAGATATTCTTTAAACTGATGGCAGTTAAGCTCCATCCACAAAAAAATTGAGTTCAAGTCCCGGGTCATGTTTTTTTTTTCTCATACTTTTGGGATTTTGACGACAGGTCCCGGGTCATCGTTTTTTTTTTTTTTTTTTTTTTTTCATACTTTCCTATCATGGTTAAAAGGCAAAAGATATTCTTTAAACTGATGGCAGTTAAGCTCCATCCACAAAGAAATTGAGTTCAAGTCCCGGGTCATGTTTTTTTTTTCTCATACTTTTGGGATTTTGACGACAGGTCCCAAGTCATCGTTTTTTTTTTTTTTTCTACAATCCTATCATGGTTAAAAAGCAAAATATATTCTTTAAACTGATGGCAGTTAAGCTCCATCCACAAAAAAATTGAGTTCAAGTCCCGGGTCATGTTTTTTTTTTTTTTTTTTTTCATACTTTCCTATCATTGTTAAAAGGCAAAAGATATTCTTTAAACTGATGGCAGTTAAGCTCCATCCACAAAAAAAATGAGTTCAAGTCCCGGTCATGTTTATTTTATTTATTTTTTTCTCATACTTTTGGGATTTTGACGACAGGTCCCGGGTCATCGTTTTTTTTTTTTTTTTTAAATACTTTCCTATCATGGTTAAAAGGCAAAAGATATTCTTTAAACTGATGGCAGTTAAGCTCCATCCACAAAAACATTGAGTTCAAGTCCCGGGTCATGTTTTTTTTTATTATTTTTTTTTATACTTTTGGGATTTTGACGACAGGTCCCGGGTCATCGTTTTTTTTTTTTTTTCATACTTTCCTATCATGGTTAAAAGGCAAAAGATATTCTTTAAACTGATGGCAGTTAAGCTCCATCCACAAAAAAATTGAGTTCAAGTCCCGGGTCATGTTTTTTTTGTTTTTTTGTTTTTTCATACTTTTGGGATTTTGACGACAGGTCCCGGGTCATCGTTTTTTTTTTTTTTTTTTTTTTTTCATACTTTCCTATCATGGTTAAAAGGCAAAAGATATTCTTTAAACTGATGGCAGTTAAGCTCCATCCACAAAAAAATTGAGTTCAAGTCCCGGGTCATGTTTTTTTTTTCTCATACTTTTGGGATTTTGACGACAGGTCCCGGGTCATCGTTTTTTGTTTTTTTTTCTACATTCCTATCATGGTTAAAAAGCTAAATATATTCTTTAAACTGATGGCAGTTAAGCTCCATCCACAAAAAAATTGAGTTCAAGTCCCGGGTCATGTTTTTTTTGTTTTTTTTTCTCATACTTTTGGGATTTTGACGACAGGTCCCGGGTCATCGTTTTTTTTTTTTTTTCATACTTTCCTATCATGGTTAAAAGGCAAAATATATTCTTTAAACTGATGGCAGTTAAGCTCCATCCACAAAAAAATTGAGTTCAAGTCCCGGGTTATGTTTTTTTTTTTTTTTTTTCATACTTTCCTATCATTGTTAAAAGGCAAAAGATATTCTTTAAACTGATGGCAGTTAAGCTCCATCCACAAAGAAATTGAGTTCAAGTCCCGGGTCATGTTTTTTTGTGTTTTCATACTTTTGGGATTTTGACGACAGGTCCCGGGTCATCGTTTTTTTTTTTTTTTTTTTTTTTTCATTCTTTCCTATCATGGTTAAAAGGCAAAATATATTCTTTAAACTGATGGCAGTTAAGCTCCATCCACAAAAAAATTGAGTTCAAGTCCCGGGTCATGTTTTTTTTGTTTTTTTGTTTTTTCATACTTTAGGGATTTTGACGACAGGTCCCGGGTCATCGTTTTTTTTTTTTTTTTCTACTTCCCTATCATGGTTAAAAAGCAAAATATATTCTCTAAACTGATGGCAGTTAAGCTCCATCCACAAAAAAAATGAGTTCAAGTCCCGGGTCATGTTTTTTTTGTTTTTTTGTTTTTTCATACTTTAGGGATTTTGACGACAGGTCCCGGGTCATCGTTTTTTTTTTTTTTTTTTTTTTTTTTTCATACTTTCCTATCATGGTTAAAAGGCAAAAGATATTCTTTAAACTGATGGCAGTTAAGCTCCATCCACAAAAAAATTGAGTTCAAGTCCCGGGTCATGTTTTTTTTTTCTCATACTTTTGGGATTTTGACGACAGGTCCCGGGTCATCGTTTTTTTTTTTTTTTTTTTTTTTTCATACTTTCCTATCATGGTTAAAAGGCAAAAGATATTCTTTAAACTGATGGCAGTTAAGCTCCATCCACAAAAAAATTGAGTTCAAGTCCCGGGTCATGTTTTTTTTTTCTCATACTTTTGGGATTTTGACGACAGGTCCCGGGTCATCGTTTTTTTTTTTTTTTTCTACAATCCTATCATGGTTAAAAAGCAAAATATATTCTTTAAACTGATGGCAGTTAAGCTCCATCCACAAAAAAATTGAGTTCAAGTCCCGGGTCATGTTTTTTTTTTTTTTTTTTTTCATACTTTCCTATCATTGTTAAAAGGCAAAAGATATTCTTTAAACTGATGGCAGTTAAGCTCCATCCACAAAAAAAATGAGTTCAAGTCCCGGTCATGTTTATTTTATTTATTTTTTTCTCATACTTTTGGGATTTTGACGACAGGTCCCGGGTCATCGTTTTTTTTTTTTTTTCATACTTTCCTATCATGGTTAAAAGGCAAAATATATTCTTTAAACTGATGGCAGTTAAGCTCCATCCACAAAAAAATTGAGTTCAAGTCCCGGGTTATGTTTTTTTTTTTTTTTTTTCATACTTTCCTATCATTGTTAAAAGGCAAAAGATATTCTTTAAACTGATGGCAGTTAAGCTCCATCCACAAAGAAATTGAGTTCAAGTCCCGGGTCATGTTTTTTTGTGTTTTCATACTTTTGGGATTTTGACGACAGGTCCCGGGTCATCGTTTTTTTTTTTTTTTTTTTTTTTTCATTCTTTCCTATCATGGTTAAAAGGCAAAATATATTCTTTAAACTGATGGCAGTTAAGCTCCATCCACAAAAAAATTGAGTTCAAGTCCCGGGTCATGTTTTTTTTGTTTTTTTGTTTTTTCATACTTTAGGGATTTTGACGACAGGTCCCGGGTCATCGTTTTTTTTTTTTTTTTCTACTTCCCTATCATGGTTAAAAAGCAAAATATATTCTCTAAACTGATGGCAGTTAAGCTCCATCCACAAAAAAAATGAGTTCAAGTCCCGGGTCATGTTTTTTTTGTTTTTTTGTTTTTTCATACTTTAGGGATTTTGACGACAGGTCCCGGGTCATCGTTTTTTTTTTTTTTTTTTTTTTTTTTCATACTTTCCTATCATGGTTAAAAGGCAAAAGATATTCTTTAAACTGATGGCAGTTAAGCTCCATCCACAAAAAAATTGAGTTCAAGTCCCGGGTCATGTTTTTTTTTTCTCATACTTTTGGGATTTTGACGACAGGTCCCGGGTCATCGTTTTTTTTTTTTTTTTTTTTTTTTTCATACTTTCCTATCATGGTTAAAAGGCAAAAGATATTCTTTAAACTGATGGCAGTTAAGCTCCATCCACAAAAAAATTGAGTTCAAGTCCCGGGTCATGTTTTTTTTTTTTTTTTTTTTCATACTTTCCTATCATTGTTAAAAGGCAAAAGATATTCTTTAAACTGATGGCAGTTAAGCTCCATCCACAAAAAAAATGAGTTCAAGTCCCGGTCATGTTTATTTTATTTATTTTTTTCTCATACTTTTGGGATTTTGACGACAGGTCCCGGGTCATCGTTTTTTTTTTTTTTTTTAAATACTTTCCTATCATGGTTAAAAGGCAAAAGATATTCTTTAAACTGATGGCAGTTAAGCTCCATCCACAAAAACATTGAGTTCAAGTCCCGGGTCATGTTTTTTTTTATTATTTTTTTTTATACTTTTGGGATTTTGACGACAGGTCCCGGGTCATCGTTTTTTTTTTTTTTTCATACTTTCCTATCATGGTTAAAAGGCAAAAGATATTCTTTAAACTGATGGCAGTTAAGCTCCATCCACAAAAAAATTGAGTTCAAGTCCCGGGTCATGTTTTTTTTGTTTTTTTGTTTTTTCATACTTTTGGGATTTTGACGACAGGTCCCGGGTCATCGTTTTTTTTTTTTTTTTTTTTTTTTTCATACTTTCCTATCATGGTTAAAAGGCAAAAGATATTCTTTAAACTGATGGCAGTTAAGCTCCATCCACAAAAAAATTGAGTTCAAGTCCCGGGTCATGTTTTTTTTTTCTCATACTTTTGGGATTTTGACGACAGGTCCCGGGTCATCGTTTTTTGTTTTTTTTTCTACATTCCTATCATGGTTAAAAAGCAAAATATATTCTTTAAACTGATGGCAGTTAAGCTCCATCCACAAAAAAATTGAGTTCAAGTCCCGGGTCATGTTTTTTTTGTTTTTTTTTCTCATACTTTTGGGATTTTGACGACAGGTCCCGGGTCATCGTTTTTTTTTTTTTTTTTTTAATACTTTCCTATCATGGTTAAAAGGCAAAAGATATTCTTTAAACTGATGGCAGTTAAGCTCCATCCACAAAAAAATTGAGTTCAAGTCCCGGGTCATGTTTTTTTTGTTTTTTTGTTTTTTCATACTTTTGGGATTTTGACGACAGGTCCCGGGTCATCGTTTTTTTTTTTTTTTTTTTTTTTTCATACTTTCCTATCATTGTTAAAAGGCAAAAGATATTCTTTAAACTGATGGCAGTTAAGCTCCATCCACAAAGAAATCGAGTTCAAGTCCCGGGTAATGTTTTTATTTGTTTTTTTGTTTTTTCATACTTTTGGGATTTTGACGACAGGTCCCGGGTCATCGTTTTTTTTTTTTTTTCATACTTTCCTATCATGGTTAAAAGGCAAAATATATTCTTTAAACTGATGGCAGTTAAGCTCCATCCACAAAAAAATTGAGTTCAAGTCCCGGGTAATGTTTTTTTTGTTTTTTGTTTTTTCATACTTTTGGGATTTTGACGACAGGTCCCGGGTCATCGTTTTTTTTTTTTTTTTTTTTTTTTCATACTTTCCTATCATGGTTAAAAGGCAAAAGATATTCTTTAAACTGATGGCAGTTAAGCTCCATCCACAAAAAAAATGAGTTCAAGTCCCGGTCATGTTTATTTGTTTTTTTTTTTTCTCATACTTTTGGGATTTTGACGACAGGTCCCGGGTCATCGTTTTTTGTTTTTTTTTCTACTTTCCTATCATGGTTAAAAAGCAAAATATATTCTTTAAACTGATGGCAGTTAAGCTCCATCCACAAAGAAAATTAGTTCAAGTCCCGGTCATGTTTTTTTTGTTTTTTTGTTTTTTCATACTTTTGGGATTTTGACGACAGGTCCCGGGTCATCGTTTTTTTTTTTTTTTTTTTTTTTCATACTTTCCTATCATGGTTAAAAGGCAAAAGATATTCTTTAAACTGATGGCAGTTAAGCTCCATCCACAAAAAAATTGAGTTCAAGTCCCGGGTCATGTTTTTTTTCTCTCATACTTTTGGGATTTTGACGACAGGTCCCGGGTCATCGTTTTTTTTTTTTTTTTTCTACTTTCCTATCATGGTTAAAAAGCAAAAGATATTCTTTAAACTGATGGCAGTTAAGCTCCATCCACAAAAAAATTGAGTTCAAGTCCCGGGTCATGTTTTTTTTGTTTTTTTGTTTTTTCATACTTTTGGGATTTTGACGACAGGTCCCGGGTCATCGTTTTTTTTTTTTTTTTTCATACTTTCCTATCATGGTTAAAATGCAAAATATATTCTTTAAACTGATGGCAGTTAAGCTCCATCCACAAAAAAATTGAGTTCAAGTCCCGGGTCATGTTTTTTTTCTCTCATACTTTTGGGATTTTGACGACAGGTCCCGGGTCATCGTTTTTTTTTTTTTTTTCTACTTTCCTATCATGGTTAAAAAGCAAAAGATATTCTTTAAACTGATGGCAGTTAAGCTCCATCCACAAAAAAATTGAGTTCAAGTCCCGGGTCATGTTTTTTTTGTTTTTTTGTTTTTTCATACTTTTGGGATTTTGACGACAGGTCCCGGGTCATTGTTTTTTTTTTTTTTCCATACTTTCCTATCATGGTTAAAAGGCAAAATATATTCTTTAAACTGATGGCAGTTAAGCTCCATCCACAAAAAAATTGAGTTCAAGTCCCGGGTCATGTTTTTTTTGTTTTTTTGTTTTTTCATACTTTCCTATCATGGTTAAAAGGCAAAATATATTCTTTAAACTGATGGCAGTTAAGCTCCATCCACAAAAAAATTGAGTTCAAGTCCCGGGTCATGTTTTTTTTTCCTCATACTTTTGGGATTTTGACGACAGGTCCCGGGTCATCGTTTTTTTTTTTTTTTCCTACTTTCCTATCATGGTTAAAAGGCAAAATATATTCTTTAAACTGATGGCAGTTAAGCTCCATCCACAAAAAAATTGAGTTCAAGTCCCGGGTCATGTTTTTTTGTTTTTTTGTTTTTTCATACTTTTGGGATTTTGACGACAGGTCCCGGGTCATCGTTTTTTTTTTTTTTCATACTTTCCTATCATGGTTAAAAGGCAAAATATATTCTTTAAACTGATGGCAGTTAAGCTCCATCCACAAAAAAAATTGAGTTCAAGTCCCGGGTCATGTTTTTTTTTTCTCATACTTTTGGGATTTTGACGACAGGTCCCGGGTCATGTTTTTTTTTTTTTTTTTTTCATACTTTTGGGATTTTGACGACAGGTCCCGGGTCATCGTTTTTTTTTTTTTTTTTTCATACCTTCCTATCATTGTTAAAAGGCAAAAGATATTCTTTAAACTGATGGCAGTTAAGCTCCATCCACAAAAAAAATGAGTTCAAGTCCCGGTCATGTTTATTTTTTTATTTTTTTTCTCATACTTTTGGGATTTTGACGACAGGTCCCGGGTCATCGTTTTTTTTTTTTTTTTTAAATACTTTCCTATCATGGTTAAAAGGCAAAAGATATTCTTTAAACTGATGGCAGTTAAGCTCCATCCACAAAAACATTGAGTTCAAGTCCCGGGTCATGTTTTTTTAAATTATTTTTTTTAATACTTTTGGGATTTTGACGACAGGTCCCGGGTCATCGTTTTTTTTTTTTTTTCATACTTTCCTATCATGGTTAAAAGGCAAAAGATATTCTTTAAACTGATGGCAGTTAAGCTCCATCCACAAAAAAATTGAGTTCAAGTCCCGGGTCATGTTTTTTTTGTTTTTTTGTTTTTTCATACTTTTGGGATTTTGACGACAGGTCCCGGGTCATCGTTTTTTTTTTTTTTTTTTTTTTCCATACTTTCCTATCATTGTTAAAAGGCAAAATATATTCTTTAAACTGATGGCAGTTAAGCTCCATCCACAAAGAAATTGAGTTCAAGTCCCGGGTAATGTTTTTTTTTGTTTTTTTGTTTTTTCATACTTTTGGGATTTTGACGACAGGTCCCGGGTCATCGTTTTTTTTTTTTTTTCATACTTTCCTATCATGGTTAAAAGGCAAAATATATTATTTAAACTGATGGCAGTTAAGCTCCATCCACAAAAAAATTGAGTTCAAGTCCCGGGTCATGTTTTTTTTTGTTTTTTTGTTTTTTCATACTTTTGGGATTTTGACGACAGGTCCCGGGTCATCGTTTTTTTTTTTTTTTTTTTTTCATACTTTCCTATCATGGTTAAAAGGCAAAAGATATTCTTTAAACTGATGGCAGTTAAGCTCCATCCACAAAAAAATTGAGTTCAAGTCCCGGGTCATGTTTTTTTGTTTTTTTGTTTTCTCATACTTTTGGGATTTTGACGACAGGTCCCGGGTCATCATTTTTTTTTTTTTTCATACTTTCCTATCATGGTTAAAAGGCAAAAGATATTCTTTAAACTGATGGCAGTTAAGCTCCATCCACAAAAAAATTGAGTTCAAGTCCCGGGTCATGTTTTTTTTTTTTTTTTTTTTCATACTTTTGGGATTTTGACGACAGGTCCCGGGTCATCGTTTTTTTTTTTTTTTTTTTCATACTTTCCTATCATGGTTAAAAGGCAAAAGATATTCTTTAAACTGATGGCAGTTAAGCTCCATCTACAAAAAATTGAGTTCAAGTCCCGGGTCATGTTTTTTTTTTCTCATACTTTTGGGATTTTGACGACAGGTCCCGGGTCATCGTTTTTTTTTTTTTTTTCTACTTTCCTATCATGGTTAAAAAGCAAAATATATTCTTTAAACTGATGGCAGTTAAGCTCCATCCACAAAAAAATTGAGTTCAAGTCCCGGGTCATGTTTTTTTTTTTTTTTTTTTTCATACTTTTGGGATTTTGACGACAGGTCCCGGGTCATCGTTTTTTTTTTTTTTTTTTTTTTTTCATACTTTCCTATCATGGTTAAAAGGCAAAAGATATTCTTTAAACTGATGGCAGTTAAGCTCCATCCACAAAAACATTGAGTTCAAGTCCCGGGTCATGTTTTTTTTTTTTTTTTTTTTTTTTCATACTTTTGGGATTTTGACGACAGGTCCCGGGTCATCGTTTTTTTTTTTTTTTTTTCATTCTTTCCTATCATGGTTAAAAGGCAAAAGATATTCTTTAAACTGATGGCAGTTAAGCTCCATCCACAAAAAAATTGAGTTCAAGTCCCGGGTCATGTTTTTTTTTTTTTTTTTTTTTCATACTTTTGGTATTTTGACGACAGGTCCCGGGTCATCGTTTTTTTTTTTTTTTCATACTTTCCTATCATTGTTAAAAGGCAAAATATATTCTTTAAAGTGATGGCAGTTAAGCTCCATCCACAAAAAAATTGAGTTCAAGTCCCGGGTCATGTTTTTTTGTTTTTTTGTTTTTTCATACTTTTGGGATTTTGACGACAGGTCCCGGGTCATCGTTTTTTTTTTTTTTTCATACTTTCCTATCATGGTTAAAAGGCAAAATATATTCTTTAAACTGATGGCAGTTAAGCTCCATCCACAAAAAAATTGAGTTCAAGTCCCGGGTTATGTTTTTTTTTTTTTTTTTTTTTTTTTTTTTTCATACTTTCCTATCATTGTTAAAAGGCAAAAGATATTCTTTAAACTGATGGCAGTTAAGCTCCATCCACAAAGAAATTGAGTTGAAGTCCCGGGTCATGTTTTTTTGTGTTTTCATACTTTTGGGATTTTGACGACAGGTCCCGGGTCATCGTTTTTTTTTTTTTTTTTTTTTTTCAATCTTTCCTATCATGGTTAAAAGGCAAAATATATTCTTTAAACTGATGGCAGTTAAGCTCCATCCACAAAAAAATTGAGTTCAAGTCCCGGGTCATGTTTTTTTTGTTTTTTTGTTTTTTCATACTTTTGGGATTTTGACGACAGGTCCCGGGTCATCGTTTTTTTTTTTTTTTTTCTACTTCCCTATCATGGTTAAAAAGCAAAATATATTCTCTAAACTGATGGCAGTTAAGCTCCATCCACAAAAAAAATGAGTTCAAGTCCCGGGTCATGTTTTTTTTGTTTTTTTGTTTTTTCATACTTTAGGGATTTTGACGACAGGTCCCGGGTCATTGTTTTTTTTTTTTTTTTTTTTTTTTCATACTTTCCTATCATGGTTAAAAGGCAAAAGATATTCTTTAAACTGATGGCAGTTAAGCTCCATCCACAAAAAAATTGAGTTCAAGTCCCGGGTCATGTTTTTTTTTTCTCATACTTTTGGGATTTTGACGACAGGTCCCGGGTCATCGTTTTTTGTTTTTTTTTCTACAATCCTATCATGGTTAAAAAGCAAAATATATTCTTTAAACTGATGGCAGTTAAGCTCCATCCACAAAAAAATTGAGTTCAAGTCCCGGGTCATGTTTTTTTCTTTTTTTTTTCTCATACTTTTGGGATTTTGACGACAGGTCCCGGGTCATCGTTTTTTTTTTTTTTTTTTTTTTTTCATACTTTCCTATCATTGTTAAAAGGCAAAAGATATTCTTTAAACTGATGGCAGTTAAGCTCCATCCACAAAAAAAATGAGTTCAAGTCCCGGTCATGTTTATTTTATTTATTTTTTTCTCATACTTTTGGGATTTTGACGACAGGTCCCGGGTCATCGTTTTTTGTTTTTTTTTTCTACTTCCCTATCATGGTTAAAAAGCAAAATATATTCTCTAAACTGATGGCAGTTAAGCTCCATCCACAAAAAAAATGAGTTCAAGTCCCGGGTCATGTTTTTTTTGTTTTTTTGTTTTTTCATACTTTAGGGATTTTGACGACAGGTCCCGGGTCATTGTTTTTTTTTTTTTTTTTTTTTTTTCATACTTTCCTATCATGGTTAAAAGGCAAAAGATATTCTTTAAACTGATGGCAGTTAAGCTCCATCCACAAAAAAATTGAGTTCAAGTCCCGGGTCATGTTTTTTTTTTCTCATACTTTTGGGATTTTGACGACAGGTCCCGGGTCATCGTTTTTTGTTTTTTTTTCTACAATCCTATCATGGTTAAAAAGCAAAATATATTCTTTAAACTGATGGCAGTTAAGCTCCATCCACAAAAAAATTGAGTTCAAGTCCCGGGTCATGTTTTTTTCTTTTTTTTTTCTCATACTTTTGGGATTTTGACGACAGGTCCCGGGTCATCGTTTTTTTTTTTTTTTTTTTTTTTTCATACTTTCCTATCATTGTTAAAAGGCAAAAGATATTCTTTAAACTGATGGCAGTTAAGCTCCATCCACAAAAAAAATGAGTTCAAGTCCCGGTCATGTTTATTTTATTTATTTTTTTCTCATACTTTTGGGATTTTGACGACAGGTCCCGGGTCATCGTTTTTTTTTTTTTTTTTAAATACTTTCCTATCATGGTTAAAAGGCAAAAGATATTCTTTAAACTGATGGCAGTTAAGCTCCATCCACAAAAACATTGAGTTCAAGTCCCGGGTCATGTTTTTTTTTATTATTTTTTTTTATACTTTTGGGATTTTGACGACAGGTCCCGGGTCATCGTTTTTTTTTTTTTTTTTCATACTTTCCTATCATGGTTAAAATGCAAAATATATTCTTTAAACTGATGGCAGTTAAGCTCCATCCACAAAAAAATTGAGTTCAAGTCCCGGGTCATGTTTTTTTTCTCTCATACTTTTGGGATTTTGACGACAGGTCCCGGGTCATCGTTTTTTTTTTTTTTTTCTACTTTCCTATCATGTTTAAAAAGCAAAAGATATTCTTTAAACTGATGGCAGTTAAGCTCCATCCACAAAAAAATTGAGTTCAAGTCCCGGGTCATGTTTTTTTTGTTTTTTTGTTTTTTCATACTTTTGGGATTTTGACGACAGGTCCCGGGTCATCGTTTTTTGTTTTTTTTTCTACATTCCTATCATGGTTAAAAAGCAAAATATATTCTTTAAACTGATGGCAGTTAAGCTCCATCCACAAAAAAATTGAGTTCAAGTCCCGGGTCATGTTTTTTTTTTTTTTTTTTCTCATACTTTTGGGATTTTGACGACAGGTACCGGGTCATCGTTTTTTTTTTTTTTTTTTTTTTTTCATACTTTCCTATCATGGTTAAAAGGCAAAAGATATTCTTTAAACTGATGGCAGTTAAGCTCCATCCACAAAGAAATTGAGTTCAAGTCCCGGGTCATGTTTTTTTGTGTTTTCATACTTTTGGGATTTTGACGACAGGTCCCGGGTCATCGTTTTTTTTTTTTTTTTTTTTTTTTTCATTCTTTCCTATCATGGTTAAAAGGCAAAATATATTCTTTAAACTGATGGCAGTTAAGCTCCATCCACAAAAAAATTGAGTTCAAGTCCCGGGTCATGTTTTTTTTGTTTTTTTGTTTTTTCATACTTTAGGGATTTTGACGACAGGTCCCGGGTCATCGTTTTTTTTTTTTTTTTTTTTTTTTCATACTTTCCTATCATGGTTAAAAGGCAAAAGATATTCTTTAAACTGATGGCAGTTAAGCTCCATCCACAAAAAAATTGAGTTCAAGTCCCGGGTCATGTTTTTTTTTTCTCATACTTTTGGGATTTTGACGACAGGTCCCGGGTCATCGTTTTTTTTTTTTTTTTTTTTTTTTTCATTCTTTCCTATCATGGTTAAAAGGCAAAATATATTCTTTAAACTGATGGCAGTTAAGCTCCATCCACAAAAAAATTGAGTTCAAGTCCCGGGTCATGTTTTTTTTGTTTTTTTGTTTTTTCATACTTTAGGGATTTTGACGACAGGTCCCGGGTCATCGTTTTTTTTTTTTTTTTTTTTTTTTCATACTTTCCTATCATGGTTAAAAGGCAAAAGATATTCTTTAAACTGATGGCAGTTAAGCTCCATCCACAAAAAAATTGAGTTCAAGTCCCGGGTCATGTTTTTTTGTTTTTTCATACTTTAGGGATTTTGACGACAGGTCCCGGGTCATCGTTTTTTTTTTTTTTTTTTTTTTTTCATTCTTTCCTATCATGGTTAAAAGGCAAAATATATTCTTTAAACTGATGGCAGTTAAGCTCCATCCACAAAAAAATTGAGTTCAAGTCCCGGGTCATGTTTTTTTTGTTTTTTTGTTTTTTCATACTTTAGGGATTTTGACGACAGGTCCCGGGTCATCGTTTTTTTTTTTTTTTTTTTTTTTTCATACTTTCCTATCATGGTTAAAAAGCAAAATATATTCTCTAAACTGATGGCAGTTAAGCTCCATCCACAAAAAAATTGAGTTCAAGTCCCGGGTCATGTTTTTTTTCTTTTTTTTTTCTCATACTTTTGGGATTTTGACGACAGGTCCCGGGTCATCGTTTTTTTTTTTTTTTTTTTTTTTTCATACTTTCCTATCATGGTTAAAAGGCAAAAGATATTCTTTAAACTGATGGCAGTTAAGCTCCATCCACAAAAAAAATGAGTTCAAGTCCCTGTCATGTTTATTTTATTTATTTTTTTCTCATACTTTTGGGATTTTGACGACAGGTCCCGGGTCATCGTTTTTTTTTTTTTTTTTAAATACTTTCCTATCATGGTTAAAAGGCAAAAGATATTCTTTAAACTGATGGCAGTTAAGCTCCATCCACAAAAAAAATGAGTTCAAGTCCCTGTCATGTTTATTTTATTTATTTTTTTCTCATACTTTTGGGATTTTGACGACAGGTCCCGGGTCATCGTTTTTTTTTTTTTTTTTAAATACTTTCCTATCATGGTTAAAAGGCAAAAGATATTCTTTAAACTGATGGCAGTTAATCTCCATCCACAAAAAAATTGAGTTCAAGTCCCGGGTCATGTTTTTTTTTGTTTTTTTGTTTTTTCATACTTTTGGGATTTTGACGACAGGTCCCGGGTCATCGTTTTTTTTGTTGTTTTTTTTCATACTTTCCTATCATGGTTAAAAGGCAAAAGATATTCTTTAAACTGATGGCAGTTAAGCTCCATCCACAAAGAAATTGAGTTCAAGTCCCGGGTCATGTTTTTTTTTTTTTTTTTTTTCATACTTTTGGGATTTTGACGACAGGTCCCGGGTCATCGTTTTTTTTTTTTTTTTTTAATACTTTCCTATCATGGTTAAAAGGCAAAAGATATTCTTTAAACTGATGGCAGTTAAGCTCCATCCACAAAAACATTGAGTTCAAGTCCCGGGTCATGTTTTTTTTTTTTTTTTTTTTTTTTCATACTTTTGGGATTTTGACGACAGGTCCCGGGTCATCGTTTTTTTTTTTTTTTTTTTCATACTTTCCTATCATGGTTAAAAGGCAAAAGATATTCTTTAAACTGATGGCAGTTAAGCTCCATCTACAAAAAATTGAGTTCAAGTCCCTGGTCATGTTTTTTTTTTCTCATACTTTTGGGATTTTGACGACAGGTCCCGGGTCATCGTTTTTTTTTTTTTTTTCTACTTTCCTATCATGGTTAAAAAGCAAAATATATTCTTTAAACTGATGGCAGTTAAGCTCCATCCACAAAAAAATTGAGTTCAAGTCCCGGGTCATGTTTTTTTTTTTTTTTTTTTCATACTTTTGGGATTTTGACGACAGGTCCCGGGTCATCGTTTTTTTTTTTTTTTTTTTTTTTTCATACTTTCCTATCATGGTTAAAAGGCAAAAGATATTCTTTAAACTGATGGCAGTTAAGCTCCATCCACAAAAAAATTGAGTTCAAGTCCCGGGTCATGTTTTTTTTTCCTCATACTTTTGGGATTTTGACGACAGGTCCCGGGTCATCGTTTTTTTTTTTTTTTTCTACTTTCCTATCATGGTTAAAAGGCAAAATATATTCTTTAAACTGATGGCAGTTAAGCTCCATCCACAAAAAAATTGAGTTCAAGTCCCGGTCATGTTTTTTTTGTTTTTTTTGTTTTTTCATACTTTTGGGATTTTGACGACAGGTCCCGGGTCATCGTTTTTTTTTTTTTTTTTTTTTTTTCATACTTTCCTATCATGGTTAATAGGCAAAATATATTCTTTAAACTGATGGCAGTTAAGCTCCATCCACAAAAAAATTGAGTTCAAGTCCCGGGTCATCGTTTTTTTTTTTTTTTTTTTTTTTTTTTTTTCATACTTTCCTATCATGGTTAATAGGCAAAATATATTCTTTAAACTGATGGCAGTTAAGCTCCATCCACAAAAAAATTGAGTTCAAGTCCCGGGTCATGTTTTTTTTGTTTTTTTGTTTTTTCATACTTTTGGGATTTTGACGACAGGTCCCGGGTCATCGTTTTTTTTTTTTTTTCATACTTTCCTATCATGGTTAAAAGGCAAAAGATATTCTTTAAACTGATGGCAGTTAAGCTCCATCCACAAAAAAATTGAGTTCAAGTCCCGGGTCATGTTTTTTTTTCCTCATACTTTTGGGATTTTGACGACAGGTCCCGGGTCATCGTTTTTTTTTTTTTTTTCTACTTTCCTATCATGGTTAAAAGGCAAAATATATTCTTTAAACTGATGGCAGTTAAGCTCCATCCACAAAAAAAATTAGTTCAAGTCCCGGTCATGTTTTTTTTGTTTTTTTTGTTTTTTCATACTTTTGGGATTTTGACGACAGGTCCCGGGTCATCGTTTTTTTTTTTTTTTTTTTTTTTTCATACTTTCCTATCATGGTTAATAGGCAAAATATATTCTTTAAACTGATGGCAGTTAAGCTCCATCCACAAAAAAATTGAGTTCAAGTCCCGGGTCATGTTTTTTTTGTTTTTTTGTTTTTTCATACTTTTGGGATTTTGACGACAGGTCCCGGGTCATCGTTTTTTTTTTTTTTTCATACTTTCCTATCATGGTTAAAAGGCAAAATATATTCTTTAAACTGATGGCAGTTAAGCTCCATCCACAAAAAAATTGAGTTCAAGTCCCGGGTCATGTTTTTTTGTTTTTTTGTTTTTTCATACTTTTGGGATTTTGACGACAGGTCCCGGGTCATCGTTTTTTTTTTTTTTTTTCATACCTTCCTATCATTGTTAAAAGGCAAAAGATATTCTTTAAACTGATGGCAGTTAAGCTCCATCCACAAAAAAAATGAGTTCAAGTCCCGGTCATGTTTATTTGTTTTGTTTTTTTCTCATACTTTTGGGATTTTGACGACAGGTCCCGGGTCATCGTTTTTTTTTTTTTTTTTTTATACTTTCCTATCATGGTTAAAAGGCAAAAGATATTCTTTAAACTGATGGCAGTTAAGCTCCATCCACAAAAAAATTGAGTTCAAGTCCCGGGTCATGTTTTTTTTGTTTTTTTGTTTCTTCATACTTTTGGGATTTTGACGACAGGTCCCGGGTCATCGTTTTTTTTTTTTTTTTTTTTTTTTTTCATACTTTCCTATCATGGTTAAAAGGCAAAAGATATTCTTTAAACTGATGGCAGTTAAGCTCCATCCACAAAAAAATTGAGTTCAAGTCCCGGGTCATGTTTTTTTTTGTTTTTTTGTTTTTTCATACTTTTGGGATTTTGACGACAGGTCCCGGGTCATCGGTTTTTTTTTTTTTTTTTTTTTTCATACTTTCCTATCATGGTTAAAAGGCAAAATATATTCTTTAAACTGATGGCAGTTAAGCTCCATCCACAAAAAAACTGAGTTCAAGTCCTGGGTCATGTTTTTTTTTTCTCATACTTTTGGGATTTTGACGACAGGTCCCGGGTCATCGTTTTTTTTTTTTTTTTTCATACTTTCCTATCATTGTTAAAAGGCAAAAGATATTCTTTAAACTGATGGCAGTTGAGCTCCATCCACAAAAAAAATGAGTTCAAGTCCCGGTCATGTTTATTTTTTTATTTTTTTTCTCATACTTTTGGGATTTTGACGACAGGTCCCGGGTCATCGTTTTTTTTTTTTTTTTTTTTTTTTTCATACTTTCCTATCATGGTTAAAAGGCAAAAGATATTCTTTAAACTGATGGCAGTTAAGCTCCATCCACAAAAAAATTGAGTTCAAGTCCCGGGTCATGTTTTTTTTGTTTTTTTGTTTTTTCATACTTTTGGGATTTTGACGACAGGTCCCGGGTCATCGTTTTTTTTTTTTTTTTTTTTTTTTTTCATACTTTCCTATCATGGTTAAAAGGCAAAAGATATTCTTTAAACTGATGGCAGTTAAGCTCCATCCACAAAAAAATTGAGTTCAAGTCCCGGGTCATGTTTTTTTCGTTTTTTTGTTTTTTCATACTTTTGGGATTTTGACGACAGGTCCCGGGTCATCGTTTTTTTTTTTTTTTCATACTTTCCTATCATGGTTAAAAGGCAAAATATATTATTTAAACTGATGGCAGTTAAGCTCCATCCACAAAAAAATTGAGTTCAAGTCCCGGGTCATGTTTTTTTTTTTTTTTTTTTTCATACTTTTGGGATTTTGACGACAGGTCCCGGGTCATCGTTTTTTTTTTTTTTCATACTTTCCTATCATTGTTAAAAGGCAAAAGATATTCTTTAAACTGATGGCAGTTAAGCTCCATCCACAAAAAAATTGAGTTCAAGTCCCGGGTCATGTTTTTTTTTTTTTTTTTTTTCATACTTTTGGGATTTTGACGACAGGTCCCGGGTCATCGTTTTTTTTTTTTTTTTTTCATACCTTCCTATCATTGTTAAAAGGCAAAAGATATTCTTTAAACTGATGGCAGTTAAGCTCCATCCACAAAAAAATTGAGTTCAAGTCCCGGGTCATGTTTTTTTTGTTTTTTTGTTTTTTCATACTTTTGGGATTTTGACGACAGGTCCCGGGTCATCGTTTTTTTTTTTTTTTTTTTTTTTCATACTTTCCTATCATTGTTAAAAGGCAAAATATATTCTTTAAACTGATGGCAGTTAAGCTCCATCCACAAAGAAATTGAGTTCAAGTCCCAGGTAATGTTTTTTTTTTTTTTTTTTTTTTTCATACTTTCCTATCATTGTTAAAAGGCAAAATATATTCTTTAAACTGATGGCAGTTAAGCTCCATCCACAAAGAAATTGAGTTCAAGTCCCGGGTCATGTTTTTTTTTTTTTTTTTCTCATACTTTTGGGATTTTGATGACAGGTCCCGGGTCATGTTTTTTTTGTTTTTTTGTTTTTTCATACTTTTGGGATTTTGACGACAGGTCCCGGGGCATCGTTTTTTTTTTTTTCCTACTTTCCTATCATGGTTAAAAAGCAAAATATATTCTTTAAACTGATGGCAGTTAAGCTCCATCCACAAAAAAATTGAGTTCAAGTCCCGGGTCATGTTTTTTTTTTTTTTTTTTTTCATACTTTTGGGATTTTGACGACAGGTCCCGGGTCATCGTTTTTTTTTTTTTTTTTTAATACTTTCCTATCATGGTTAAAAGGCAAAAGATATTCTTTAAACTGATGGCAGTTAAGCTCCATCCACAAAAACATTGAGTTCAAGTCCCGGGTCATGTTTTTTTTTATTATTTTTTTTTATACTTTTGGGATTTTGACGACAGGTCCCGGGTCATCGTTTTTTTTTTTTTTTCATACTTTCCTATCATTGTTAAAAGGCAAAAGATATTCTTTAAACTGATGGCAGTTAATCTCCATCCACAAAAAAATTGAGTTCAAGTCCCGGGTCATGTTTTTTTTTGTTTTTTTGTTTTTTCATACTTTTGGGATTTTGACGACAGGTCCCGGGTCATCGGGTTTTTTTTTTGGTTTTTTTTTTTCATACTTTCCTAAAAAAATTTTTTTTTTTTTTTCATACTTTTGGGATTTTGATGACAGGTCCCGGGTCATCGTTTTTTTTTTTTTTTCATACTTTCCTATCATGGTTAAAAGGCAAAAGATATTCTTTAAACTGATGGCAGTTAAGCTCCATCCACAAAAGAATTTAGGGGAAAAAAGTCCCGGTTCATGTTTTTTTTGTTTTTTTGTTTTTTCCTACTTTCCTATCATGGTTAAAAAGCAAAATATATTCTTTAAACTGATGGCAGTTAAGCTCCATCCACAAAGAAATTGAGTTCAAGTCCCGGGTCATGTTTTTTTTTTTTTTTTCATACTTTTGGGATTTTGATGACAGGTCCCGGGTCATCGTTTTTTTTTTTTTTTCATACTTTCCTATCATGGTTAAAAGGCAAAATATATTCTTTAAACTGATGGCAGTTAAGCTCCATCCACAAAAAAATGAGTTCAAGTCCCGGGTCATGTTTTTTTTTTTTTTTTTTTTTCATACTTTTGGGATTTTGACGACAGGTCCCGGGTCATCGTTTTTTTTTTTTTCATACTTTCCTATCATGGTTAAAAGGCAAAAGATATTCTTTAAACTGATGGCAGTTAAGCTCCATCCACAAAACATTGAGTTCAAGTCCCGGGTCATGTTTTTTTTTTTCATACTTTTGGGATTTTGACGACAGGTCCCGGGTCATCGTTTTTTTTTTTCTTAATTTCCTATCATGGTTAAAAGGCAAAATATATTCTTTAAACTGATGGCAGTTAAGCTCCATCCACAAAGAAATTGAGTTCAAGTCCCGGGTCATGTTTTTTTTTTGTTTTTTTGTTTTTTCATACTTTTGGGATTTTGACGACAGGTCCCGGGTCATCGTTTTTTTTTTCATACTTTCCTATCATGTGTGTGTGTGTGTGTGTGTGTGTGTGTGTGATTTTGGTTGGGTGACAGTTGTAGGTTACAGTTTGACAAGAGTTTATAGTTTAACAAAAGCACAATGTTGTGTTTCATTGCGAGTGTACACAAATATAAGGAAACACTTTGCATTTTGATGTTCTGTATGAACAAAATGACGGAGTATGTTTTTATGTCTCCATTGTTCAATCGAGCCACACACACACACACACACACACACACACACACACACACACACACACACACACACACACACACACACACACACACACACACACAGCATTCCAGCATTGCAATCTTGACATCGCAGCATGTTCATTATAGCCTTAATAAAATATAATAATAAAATAGTCAACCTTACATATAAAAATTACACTGCTCTGTTTAAATAGTCATTTGTACAGTTTGTGCCGTTCATAGTAAGCACCGCTCCACTGTGATGTTTCCAAGCACATTTTTTCGCATTTGAAGAGGATAATTTTTCTATATTGGAACGTGAGTGTACAAAGTGTACAAAGTACAAAGCCTATAAAAAGAATAGTTTAGCATCCAAAAATGTTAATAATATATATATGCAACTAAAGGCACCAGGGTGGCGGTGCCACCGGCTTGGGCCCGCAATCGCTGCTTGCAGCTTTAATTTTATTTTTATTTTTTTAGTACGTATGCTGTCCAGTAATGCCGCGAAGAGCGTGTTGTGTGGTTGGCTTTTTTAACAACAGCACAAAACTACAGCCCTGGAATAAAACCGTTCACGAACCTTTGTTGCACATTGACTGCCCATGTTTACGGCCATACGGATTACACATAGAGTTCCTGGTCGAGCGGAGGACCAAGATGTGCGTCAAAAGTTTATACAAAATACACCATGCTCTTCTTCAAATTGACATTAATCAACAACGTCGCTCTAGATGTGTAAAAACAAGTGGAAAGGGTGGGCGCGCCGCTGTCTCCTTTCCACAAGCGCTTGCTCTCCCGTGGCGTCTGTCGTTGCTATGCAATCATGAACTGCGAGTGCGCTCTCCATGATGACAAGGAAGTATCAGCAAAAGATTAATTGATTTCTAGCCCTTGCATTAGCTTTACTACTAGATATATTTATGGAGATGAAAAATAATATTGCGCCCTGCAGCTATGATCAGCTGTTCGGCCGAGCATTCAATGTTGTTACGCTCCGCTGTAAGCTGATCAGTTGGTTTGTTGCTCTATCACTCGCACACCAGAGCAAAATGGTTTTTGATGTTTCAATTTTGTAATTAAAATTACATAATTTGGAAGCGGATAATTTCTTCACAAACAGCTCATTATGACTCAAAATGTTAAAATGCTGCACCTACATAGTGTGAAACATGATCTGTCAGGTCCAGCGCTGATTGAGGAATGATTTTCTAGCATCTGTGAATTTATTTATTAATCATTTGCTCTGAGATGAAGCATTTGTTCAGGAATTTCTCGCACTATAAAAGCTAACCTTGCGGGAATGGTTTAAATTATGCGGAATCCCCGCATTTCCGCACCGAAATTCAAGCCCTGCATTACATTTGGTTGACCCATTTTTACATTAATACATTATGTTGTCAATAAATTACCTTTATCTGTAAGTTTTGGCCACTGCCTGACATCATCAACCCAATGTTCCCTTTTAAATTTGATTTCACCAGACATTTTCTTTCATGAGCGCTCATCCGCTTTCATTGAAATGTCATTAGAGGGTATTCTTCGCCACACTTCGCAGGCACGCAGTAATGGCGGCAGGCAAGATGGCGGCGCCCATAGAGTTTGCGGTGGATTTGTGTATAGAGCAGGGGTCTCCAACAACACTTCGCTCGCGAGCTGCCAGTAGCTCGTGGCCTGATTGGAGGTAGCTCGCCAAGGGGCCGTTCACATATCGCGTCTTTTGCGCGCTCAAGTTCGTTATTTCAAATGTAGGCGTGCGGCAAGCGTGCTCATTATAGAAGCGATGCGGCCGTTTTTTCCAGGCGCAGCGAGATGAAAAAAATCTCAACTTCAGAATTCTGCAAAAGCTACTAAAACGTCTTTGTCGTTGTAGAGAGCGCAGTGCATGGTTGCATAGCAACGACAGACGCCACGGGAAAATCGGACCGAATTTTACTATTAACCCTTTCACACGTAAGTTTAAAATATTCTAACTGACCCCCCAGCGTGAGTTTTTCAAGGTGACCGTTATTTAGAACCTGTCACTTTATCGTTTCCATGGTGACGCGTCATTGCTTGTCACGTGACACAGCGCAAACACAACACAGCGCTGAATGAATGATGATCTGCTTTTATGCAATTTTCTCTTTTTGATTCAAAATATTCAAAAATATGTTAGATATAGCATGAAACACAGATATTCCGATTGTCAAATATGTGCATGTGGATGTGTTTGGTTGTTTAAACACTTTTATAACGATCGCGTTAGTTGAGCTGTATGCGCGATGGGCGGCGCCATGTTAGTTTGTGCTGGATTTACAACACGTCAATTCCTCCACTTCTCACGAAATACATAAAAAGTAAGTGGCAGGTTAACTGGGAGAAGAATAGAGCATCACAGTCCCGCCCACAGCCGGTGCCGGAAGTAAAAATTCAATACAATTTATCCATAGACATTTGGGGTATAAGCCATAAAAACGTAACCATACATGGTAGACTTAAAACCAGCAACGGCTGTACTAAGCGATTGTATATGCTCATATAAACGCCAAAAGTTCATGGATTTGAGATAAATGCATTTTATTCGCGATGTCTTGGATAAGTACTTCATTACCCACAATCCTAAACAATCCCACAGTGATGCATCTGATTGGTGGATGTCGTGTAAACCCCGCGAAGGTCCGGAGAGCGTTGCCATGGAAGCAGGATTCTAACAGTAGAGACTGAACGGACTGTTTTCTTTAGCGGAAGCCATATAAATAGTTTTTAAATCAATACATTCCTTTTTAAATTAATATTTTGTGTCAAATTATTTATTTATTTGGTAGGTAGCCATGTAATAAGCGGGATAATGTATAGCGAGTCGGTTGTTATAGCGAATACAACTCCCTTCAGGCTCCGCTTCGGGCTCATCAGCCTTACAACCGCCTCGCTTTACATTATCCCTTACTTATCGTTCACTTTAGATAGGCTACTGTAGCCTTCATATGGTATGTGTCATATCAAGCATTTTATGATGCCACTGTCAAAACAATATTAAGCCTAGGCATACCTCTTCATGCATTTACTGAATATTTGTGTAATAATTCATGGCAAGTTAATAAACTGAATATGACGGTCCAAGAGCAGACCATGCACCGGTCCAAGCATCAGACCGGTGGCGCTGTGCACTTTCTGGTTTGCTGACCATCACTTTTTAATTTTCACTTGTTGTGGATATTAAGAAACTACATTAAATGTTATTACAATTAAGGATGAACTATAACATCATGAAAATGAGTATGGACCTCAACCTGTCCTGTCAGCAGAGTGTCCTGTGTCATAAAGGGCTCTGAAATAAACACACAAACTAACGTTACACACTGACTGAACACACGTGTGTTGATGACTGAGCTGCACCATGTTGCTAACGTTATCGTTAACCGCTTTCACACACGCACACAATATATTATTATTTTTTATTTACACGATTATTACTGAAAGAACTGCTATTAACTACACATTTACTGTATAAAATTCACTCAAAAGGCTCTTTCGCGGTTGGCTTCAGTCGACTTCAGTGAGGCGCGGTGGTTTATGGGATGAGTAGTTCCTTCGCTCGGAAATGAAAATATGTACACAATCTTGTACCTTTGCCTTTTTTTGGATTTTCTCTTCGTTTTTTCACTCGAAATGATATGTTGTATGCTTATGAGTTCAGCCATAGCTGGTTATCCTCAGACATGCTCTAAAACTCTTTAGATACGGATTTTTCCAAAAGTCAATGGGAGAAATGAATGGGAAATTTACTTCCGGCACCAAAGCCCTCTCGGGCTGTGGGCGGGACTGTGATGCTCTATAGGGTAAAATGTAAAGCTACTTACACATTGTGTATCTGATATGAATAAAACATGTCGTCTTATTATGATGGAAAGGATTTTTATTGGCACTTCCATAGACATCTGTGTGTATTTTACAAACTCAAATTAGTACTTATGTGATTTTAAATGCCTGAAACCTAAAATAAACATTATGTGGTTGAAAACACTGAATAGTTGTGATATATGACAAGCGCGAGCACGTCCATCTCTGGCTCAGCGCCAGCCAACGCGCGAAAGCACAATTGAATTTAGCAGTTGATCACGTGATGCGCTGACCGTTCTAATCACACCGGTGTGATCGTACGCTCCAGGGACCAGCCAAGACTGATCACACGGGTGTGATCGTACTATAATAAAAGATAAGCTAATGTGCATTGTAAATGCCAGTAATTTATCTTTTTTTGACTCATTCTTTTTATAAAAAAAAGATGTAAAGGCTGAAATATTGAGGTATTCTACATCTTTTTATAAAAACCTTTTTTTGTCAAAACTTTATTTGCACTTGTAGTAGATAACATGTTGCAAGACACTCTTTTAAAATCTAGCCATAATTTATGTTATCATAATGCTTATTATGTAAACAAAAAGTGCATATTGATGCTAATTTTATTTGTTATTTGCTGGTTAATGCGTCGTTGAGTAGGTCTTAAAATGTCTTAAAACGGTCTTAAATTTGACTAACAAAAGGTCTTTCATGAATTTCTGTCTGATAAACAACCTACTGATTTTGGGGTGTTTTGCATAGGGCCTAACTGGTTGTTCCAGAAAGAAATCGTTCTTGCCATCTTATAGTTAGTTTCATTTCTACAAATGGTGCAAACTCAGCTAGATTATGGATAACATATTCCCATTCCCCTTCTGTGATCGGTAGTGATCGGCAATCGGCAGATCATGATTTTGGTAATCTTGATCGGCCCCAAAAATGCTGATCGGAGCATCTCTACTATTTGTACATCCGTGCTGCGAGATGTTTCAAAAGTGGTGGGGACAATATCGACCCTGGCAAAAAGTGGTGGGGACATGTCCCATCCGCAAATTACGTCTATGGATATAGGCCTACTGGCATAAAGTTGGCTTGACATTGGACATCCGCACATTTAGGGACCATCTCTAAAGTTACATAGCCTACGACATTACACATGTTTCTAACTTCAATAGCAAACTTCAATTTATTTGAATATCAAACATATAAAAGGTGTTCATCATGCCTGACACCTAGCCTACCAGGGCAGTCTAGCAACTCTCCATAGACCTTCTAGCTGCAAAAACCTAAATTGGGTCAGGCCAATCACGTCGTGTATAGAGTAGGCGTGGGCGGGCTTAACATATGACGACAGAGTTGCGACGGCTGCCACTTGAAAACAAAGAATTTACTGTCGAATTTGAACCACTGAATTTGTGGAAGCAAATTTGTAAAGCGAAATAAAATAGACCGAAAATTGCCTGTTGAATATTAGGTTGTAATTTTAAACAGTTTTAATATTTTCGAAGTGAAATATGAAAGGTGAATATGGATTATTTAATTTTTAATAATGAAATTGTGTTTGAATGGATTTGAATTGAAATATTCACAGCTTAAAGGTACAATATGCAATATTTTCTGCCGCTAGAGGGCGCTACATTCCAAACAACAACAACAGCGTAGCTTGATGACGATGTGAAGGAGCGTGGAATGATGGGAACTGTCGTTTTTAAATCCACCGTGGATGTAAATCAGTAAAATCGAAAAATCACGTTCATGGATGAGGTAAAGTTCTATTTTTATAAATGTTGCGTTTAATGACATGCTTCTATTTCATTAAAATGAATTAACCGCAAGAAAAGTAAGGTTTAATACTAAATTGGTTATCATGTTACTGTATTTGTCGAATTCATTGTTGTGATAACGCTGTGCAGTTTTACGTGTTCTAAACAATTGTTGTAAAAGTACATTCGAACATACCCAGATTTTTGTCAAAATTTTGCCAAAAGACTGATTAATCTTTATGTATAATACATGCTATATTTATTTACATGGCCATAAACACCAGACGTGATAAACAATGTCAATAAACTAAACACAAGCCTAAAGCAATAATACTTTCCTTACATAAACATAACTATTACCAAATGCTACATTTGGAATATATAAAATTGACCTGTACGTTTATGGGACTTGTCTTTGTCGACAGAACCAGCTGCAATCGGTAAAGAATAATTGTGTTCCATAACAACTGCGCGAAACAAGCTAACGTTTGTTGCTTGATAGATGCTACAACTACAACTTCCGCATTTGTCCAGGACTCCATGCAGTACGAGCGGAAACCGAGGGTAACGCGGATATGACGCCATTGACTGGCGACTCCCTGCTCACACGGCCCGTTTCCTTGGTTAAAATCACAATTTTCTCACGATTTAAAAATAGTTGGAAACATATGGTATATTGTAAGTAATCAACTAACAAAATATATAACACTGGCCTTGTGATTTTGGGATATTTTAATGCACATGCATTTTACCTTATTATTATAAGTCCTAAAAATACAATGCATTAAAATGCAAGCATGGTAAATGCAATGCATATTTTTTTTCAAGTAGTGCAATTCAACAGGCTTTTTTTTTCAAAAACATTTGTCATTAATTTACTTCCATATTTTTGTAACAAAATGTGCGAGGAGAATGGGAAATGTCACTTGAGCGTTTCATTTAACATTTGAATGATGGATGATAAAAAGGCAACTAGTCATGCATGAATAAATGTTTGTTTACTGGAAAGGCGATTGAGACTGGGGGCGATTGAGACATTTTGGCTTCACTTTTCAGGACTTGTGCGGAACGCTTGGTCTTAACGCCCCAATATAGTGATGGAGACACTATACTATCAAAGAGCACCATCCTTCGGATGAGACGTAAAACCAAGGTCCTGAATCTCTGTGTTCACAAAAAACACCATGGCACTTCTCGTAAAAAGTAGGGGTGTAACCCCCGTGCTCTGGCCACATTCCTTTCATTGGCCCTTGCCAATCATGACCTCCTAATAATCCCCATCCACTGAATTGGCTCTATCACTCTCTCGGTGTGTTGAGCACACGGGCATCGTTGTACTGTGGCTGCCGCCGCATCATCCAAGTGGATGCTGCACACTGGTGGTGGTTGAGGAGAGACCTCGACATGACTGTAAAGCGCTTTGGGTGTACAGTACATATGAAAAGCGCTATATAAATGCCTCCATTCATTCATTAATTTATTCATTCATTCATGTTCAAAATCTCCCTAGGCCCTAGGGGAAGGGCATCCGTACCTGACCTCTGCAGAAGCATCCAAGTCTAGCTTGACAGATGGGTGATGCATACTTTGCCAAGCAGCATGCAAAGTATAATTGCATTAAACAGAATACAATTCACACACAAAAAACTAATCTAATCAAAAGCCAGAGAGAACAAATACGATTTAAGAGGCAATTTAAAACTGGCTAATGAAGGAGCAGACCTCTTATTTAAGGGCAGACTGTTCCAAAGATTAGGTGCTGCTGCAGAAAAAGCTCGACCATCCTTAGTTTTACAGTGAACTCGTGAAATGATGTTTTATTAACAAGGTTCGGGAGGAGCACGTTCAGATAATTAACACTCAGCACTCAGCAATCAATGGTAAGAGGTGTATATATACACTCAGCAGTCTCACCTCATTCCATTGACAGTTTTGCAGCATCCCTCCACCACCCCTTCTCCACACTTCTAATAATAATAATAATTCATTACATTTATATAGCGCTTTTTCTAGACACTCAAAGCGCTTTACATAGAAGGGGGGAATCTCCTCAACCACCACCAATGTGCAGCATCCACCTGGATGATGCGACGGCAGCCATACTGCGCCAGAACGCCCACCACACACCAGCTTACTGGTGGAGAGGAGACCGTGATGAAGCCAATTAGTATATATATAGGAGGATGATTAGGAGGCCACGATGGACAGAGGCCACTGGGCAAATTTGGCCAGGATGCCGGGGTTACACCCCTACTCTTTCGAAAGACATCCTGGGATTTTTAATGACCACAGAGAGTCAGGACCTCGGTTTAACGTCTCATCCGAAGGACGGACTTCTAGTCCTAAACACTTACATACGGGGGGAGTACTCTGGGTTCGGGCCGAACTCTGAGCTCGGAGCCCTCCCTCCGGACAGCACGCCAAATACGCATTAAACTTTACCCCTTCAAATTATATGTAAGTGTGAACTTGTGAAAGTGAAAACGTGAGACAGTTAAGATAAACTGATTAACAGACCTAAGTGTTCGTTGGGGAGAGTAAGGAATCAGAAGGTCAGTAATGTATTTTGGTGCAACACCAGATAAAGCCTTGTACACAAAAACAGCAATTTTAAAATAAATTCTAAATTTTAAAGGAAGCCAATGTAAAGGCGCTAACATAAGAAAAATGTGATTTTTCTTTTTTTGTGCCAGTAAGAAGTCTTGCTGCAGCATTTTGGACAATTTGCACAGTACAGGGAATTACAGTAGTCCAGACACAATGTTATGAAAGAGTGGATTACAGTTTTCAAGTCTTGCGGAGGTAGAAACATCAATTCACCACTGTACTGATTTGTTTCTCAAAATTTTGTGACAAATCAAATGTAGCACCAAGATTCCTTACGTGAGGTTGAACACTGGCGGCAATATAATATCTAAATTAAAAAGATATGAAGACCTGGAGGGGCCTAAAATCAAAATTTCGCTTTTGCTTTCATTTAATTGCATAAAAATGATTAGCCATCCAACATTTGATCTCCTAAATACAGTCATAAAGCACGTCCAAAGGATAAGAACTATCAGTTTTTGCTGGTAGATAAAACTGTGTATCGTCAGCATAGCAGTGGTAGGAAATCTCATATTTCTTCAAAATGGCACCCAATGGTAGCATATAAAGTGAAAAGAGAAGAGGGCCTAATGGACCCTTGGGCCACACTGCATAATTGGGGAACCGACGAAGAAGAAAAGATTCCAGTTTCCGTAGTGTGCATTGATTTAAAACCGGACGGAAAAGTATCTGAAATATTGGACATGCTGATATAGGAATTCAACTTAGAGCTTTGAAATAAAAGGCATTTTGGAGATAGGTCTAACATTTCTGAGGATAGATGTGTCAACATAAGGTTTCTTTAGCAGAAGGTGAACCACAGCATGTTTAAAACTAGCAAGTACAATTCCATTACATAGAGAACTTAATAATAGCTGTTACAGCTGGGCTCAAGGTTTCAAACACTTCCTTGAAAAGATGAGTTGGGAGGACATCAGACTCACAGCTGGAACATTTAGCCTTGGAAACAATATCTTGAAATGGTGTAGATTTTTACTAAGTCCTGGTCCATCTCTTCGATGTTTAATTCTTTAAAGAAGAATGCATCTGCAAAGTTAGTTGGATAGTACTCTGAAAATAAACTGGCAGTGAAAGGTTAAATGAAACGAGAATAACTCATAGACTGAGAGCAAGTGGAGGTGGGAAAAACACAGACAGATTCAAACACAATTGGCAAATGGTCAGAGATAACAGCATCAATCACTCTCAGATTTATTATGGGAAATCATGTGACAACACCAAATCCAACGTGTGGGTAAGGTAAGGGCTCGCTGCTGGGCTAACCAGCACTCTGTACCTTTCCTTATTGTCATTCGCTTCTCGCGACCTCTGGAATATATTACACTCTACTCATGGTTTTATGGACTTCACTATTGTCTGCAGGAGGACACATCAGCCTCCACCGCACTTGTTTTACCTATCAGTCAGCTTAGCTGAAGTACTTACTGCAAGCCGCTGTAAGACTGGATGAACTGCAAGAGAGGGCCACTCTCTGAGAAAACAAAGGAAATTAACATTTGAACTATCTTGCTCCCCATTCGAGACACAATCACACTTGAGTTGATCACCTCCCAATTTACACATCATTCCCTTCACCCATCCCTACCTGAATTCACCTAAAAATCTATATGGTTTAATATGAACAATTATCATACAGTATTATACATGTTTGGCATCATTTGAAATGTCTCAGTGCGACTGGTACAAAGGTCTCATTCCCACAGAAGTAAACCAAAAAGGTAATAGGTGTGGAGAGTTTAGAGATATCTTGTTAACTGCTGTGGGTGTGCCCCCATGTAAGTCTGGGACGGTGATTAATGCAAATTCCCACTGTGAACTCATGTTTAAATTTGAAAAGAGGATTCTGCCTTGGTCTGAGTATTTAGGGAGATGCTGAAGAGGCTTAGAGGCTTGTGGCGATTTGTAACTCAAATTAGCCCGTGGTGCATAGTGTATGCAGCACTCTGCATCATGTATTGTATAATGTCAGGTTCACATTTTCTCTCTTTATTCCAGAGTATTTGATGTTTTGTATTTATTATCTAACTGATTATGAAATTGGCATGAGACATTTACCTGACATAAGGTTTTATTCCAACTGACTCTGAAATTGTTTCCCAAGTAGATTAAACAGATTAACAGTATGTTACTGCAAGTTTTGTGTCAGATTAGTGACGACTAATATTTGGCACTAATTCAAGTGTACTTTTTTTGTAAAGACAAGAAGTGAATTTCTGTTTAGGGTAGCAAAAGTGCTGCTTGACCAACCTAAATCGGGTGTCTTACCTCTGTTTTAATGTTAATGTTTTAATGTTACTTTAGATAAGTGTACGTGGGAAACCACAGCATGGCCAATCCAAAGCTATTATAAGACAAGTAAAGTTGGTTGACTTATATCTGTAGTAGTGGCAATACCTCTACTGAAGTAAACGTTACTTAATTTCAAGTGTATGCAATCACAAGATGCTCTACCAAAGTATATTTGATTGTGTAAGCGTGAATGCGACCGATCTCAGGTATATAGCAATTACCTGTTTGTTTGGTGACCGAAGCTGGCGAGCTTGTGATCGTGAGACCCAAGTTAAACAAGGCGTGAGGAACTCTGAGTGACAATGCTTCCTAATATGAATGGGTAAAATATAAGTAAAGAGTTAAATAGAACAATCAAATGTATTGCTAAACTATTATATAATTGACCAATAACCAATTGGCAATCTAACCTAAATTCGAGGTTGTGATAAAATGGAGTCAAATAAAAGCTTAAATGGAATTAAATTACTTTGCCACGCGGAAAGACAGTAACACGCAGAGAAACACCCTTTTTATTGGATGCCGCCTTTGAAACGATCTAGACAGGCTTACACCCCCCACGCTCGCAGTCGCAGGTCTCAGGTTGCCCGCCTCACGCTCTTTGATATTTTCCCCTGTTCTAGGGCTGCCCGCCTGTCGGATTATTCTTTTATTCATCGATGGCTCTCTCTAAACCCACAGCGGCTACCCCCGGGGACAACCAGTCGTGTGCCTGCCCCGCCGTGTGCGGTGCATGGAGCCCTCTATCGCCAGGCACCTTAACTCTCCAGTGTTGGGCAGTAGCATCACTACTAGTAGGGATGTTACTAGTTTAACTACATTTCTCAGTAGCATGGTGGTAGCATCGCTGTTTTTTTTTTTAATTCAAGCTTTTCAGTAGCGAAGCTCTTTTGTTGATCAAGTAGTGCGGTAGCGTACCCTGGAAATCCAGAGTTCTCGTGAGAGACAATTTGAATTTGCTCAGTGAGTTTACTCTTGTGTCGAGTAATAATGCTCATTAAATATGTCCCTCTATCTGAGCTGCACCAATCACATTGGGTTTTTAGACTTTTAGACAAGATTTAGACTTGCCTTTTTCTCTAGAAGAGGAAAAAAAGACGGCGCTCGAATCGTTCCTTTGCTGTTTTGCCGCCCGGATATATGGCAATCTACCAGTTAGCTCCGCTCAAGTTCGAACCCGGAGACAGACACGAGAGGCGGGGAACAGAGTAGACGTGATAAATTTGAAGTTGCAAAAGAAAGAACGCCGTGGATCAGGAGGTGAGGTGAATTAACAGACTGCAATAGCCTGAACTTATGTTGGACCCAACTTTTCAAATGTAATCAACATTTCCTTAGATGTGTATATTATGCTGAAATGAACGAAATGACTCGAAAAAATATTTGTTCATTTTGCTGAACGAGATTCAAAGATCCGAGTCAGTAAAATGATCCGAACTTCCCACTACTACTTCGCTGGTAGCTAAGCGCATGGGGCTATTGATACTTCACCCTGTGTATTGTTGTGATTGGTCGTAGTGTTAGCCAATTGCGTGCAGTGAGAATTTCAAATGCATGCTTGGTGCCGCCCCTCGAGCTGGTCGATTTTCATTAATCGACACCAGACCATTAATCTTTCAGATTTAGGTCTGGATTTCCAGGCTAGCGGTAGCGTCCAAACAAGGTATATTTTCCCAAGCATTTCTCAAGCTTGAGCTCAAATCTGAAATACAACTGCTAAGGATCACGGATGTTTGGCATGTTAAAAGATAAAACTTTACGAAATCTGTATCAAGTCTCATGTAATCCCTCAATCTGTGTTTCAACCGCGGAAAGACGACAATAAAACAGCTTGTGAACAATGTCACGTAACGTGACATACACAGAAAAAAACATATCCAGTGAACATGACTCGTTAGTCAGTTAGAAAATTTAATTTTAGAGAGGATCATTTTGCTAAATATATGCACCATATTACATATTCATTATAATATTTAATATTCTTCAATATATAATGAATGTTTAAATAGACAGACAATATTTAAATGTTTATATTCCAAAAATGAATTGGAGTTGAAATATAATTATGTATTGTAAAGTTAGTAGTTTAACTTTATTTTTATAAAAACTTCCTTGAGTGTATTAAGTGTTTGGATACAACTCAGTTAATTTTAACCTTCAATATTATAGGCTAATGCAACTGACTCCCATGTAGGCCTATAGTTTGTAGCATTAGTTGAAATATTTTTTTCCCTTGAGAAAATGTGCCATGTACTGTATCTGATACAAAATAATTGATATTGAGTCAGAATCGAATCGCTTGTGAATCGAAATCGCATCGAATCGTGAAATTTGTGTCAATACCCAGCCCTAATAGTAGTTATATGGTTTTATATAATTTTGTTATTGTTTTTGTGGCCAAATTGATTTGGAACAGTTGTTGAATAAACAATTGAACTGAACAATTATGCCTGCCTATCTGTTTGACTGACAGTTTTATTGATCACTGAGATAGCATTGACTTGGAATGAAGTTGGTTCAATATAAAATAAAATAAAAATAGCTTAGATGTAGTAAGCTACATTTGCCATGTTGCTGTAGCTTAGCTTGCTACATTTACAAAGGGGTAGCTTCAGTGTAGTGAAACTTCATTTAATAAAGCATAAAAGCATTTATGGTTACTAATATGGTTATTATTAATAAAGCATTTATGGTTACTCCATAAAAATATTAATTTGAATATAAATTTTTTCATAAAATAAACACCAGCAACAAAAAATATAACATTATAACACATGTATTCCTCTACCAAGCAATGTAGTTCCCATAGAAATATACACTAGATGTCGCCTTGGGGTTCTAAGCATGCGTCAAAACCGCCGCCATCTTGGAACAGGGGTCTTGTCATAGGAAGTAGCTAAGTAACGCTGCTATCTTCACCTGTACTTCGAATTCATGGGTGATGCCAGACTTTTATACTGGATATGGATGTTCACACGAATGAAATCTGAACTAGGAAGAATGTTTAAAACATTTTTTTTCTTCTTCTCTGGACTCAATGATAAATACATGTCTGACCATTGGAACGAACCAAAAAAAACTAGAAAATCGCATTCATGACGATTTATGGTGATTTTATTTCCGTTAGACCTTTGCCTACATAGACGCTGATGCATTAAAGATAAGGGGCTCCCCTGTTCCATGATGGCGGCTCTATTGACGCATTCGTTCCAATGAACTGCCGTAGCCAAGGCAACATCTGGTGTATATATCTATGTGTAGTTCCAAAGAGGTTGCTACGCAACACATGCAGCAACAAAGAATCACAAATGGCAGTTGCGCACAGGTGTATGTTTGTTGAATAATTTACAACGGCTTCGAATGGGGCTCAACCAATCAGAATCAAGGACTGGAACTATCTGTTTTATAATGTAGAGTAACTGCTAGCTTAGCTCACTACATTTTCCAAGTAGCTTGCCCAACACTATCCCTGTCAAGGTGGGCTGCTCGCCCCTCCCAAGCCTGTTCTCCCTGGCATAATGGATCGCTTTTCTGCGTCCATCCACCAGGCCTCTAATAAAGCCTTAGCCGTGGCTGTAAGAGCCCTCAACGTCTCCTCCCAGGCCAAGCTCCTGGTCGACATGGGAGAACAACTGGAGAAAGGGGCGCCCGCTCTGTGGAAGGAGATCATCGATGTTAATTACCTTGTTCTCCGTAATACCTATCAAGCTGTCCAAGCTATCACGTGTTCTACGGCTCTCTCAGTGGCGTAGGTTGATTTGCGTACGGCCGTCTGCCGGAAGCTAGTTTTTTTAAAAAAGGATGTCTGTACTGCTCTTAAAGCTATTGACCCCAAAAAATCAATAGGACCAGACAATCTAGAACCTTTCTTATTGAAGGTTGCAGCTGAAATTATAGCCAATCCTATAGCATATATTTTTAATTGTAGTCTGCAGACAAATTTCATTCCCAAATTATGGAAAGCAGCCTATGTGCTTCCTTTGCTAAAGGGTGGCGACCCTTCAGATCTTCATAATTATAGGCCAATTTCCAAACTTTCTATTCTTGCAAAAATTTTGGAAGCTCAAGTAAACTGTCAATTAAAAGAATATTTGGCAGAGCATAATATTTTAACTGATGTACAGTCAGGTTTTAGAGCTGGACACAGCACTGTTACAGCAACTTTGTTGCTATTAAATGACATTATAAATGCCTTGGACAAAAAGCAACATTGCGCTGCCTTATTTGTGGATTTGTCCAAGGCATTTGACTCTGTTGATCATAGACTATTGCTAAATAGATTAATTAACATTGGAATAGGAAACACAGCTATCAATTGGTTCAGGAATTACCTTACAGAATGAACGCAATGTGTTTCTGTAGATGGTCTTGAATCAGACTTTTTAGAGATTTCCAAGGGTGTTCCACAAGGCTCGATCTTAGCCCCTATTTTATTTTCTATATTTATAAATAATATTGGAAAGGATGTGCAAACTGCTAAACTGCATCTTTATGCAGATGATACTGTGATATACTCAGTTGCCCCTTCATTGAACCAAGCCATAAATTACCTCCAATTAGCCTTTCAACACCTTCAAGTCTCACTACATGACCTTAAGTTAGTGCTAAATACTAAGAAAACCAAATTTATGACGTTTTCAAGGGCTCGTTCCCAATCCCCAGATAATATAATTATTAATACACTAAATGGGGACTTAATTGAAAATGTTTCATCATACAAGTATTTAGGTTTTTGGCTGGACAACAAACTTTCTTTTAAAGTTCATGTGGAAAAGCTTGTAAAAAAACTGAAACTAAGACTGGGTTTTTTTTTTAGGAATAAGGCTTGTTTCAATTTGTTAGATAGAAAAAAACTTGTGCAGACTACTTTTTTAAGTGTTTTGGACTATGGTGATATTGTTTATATGCATGCTGCCTCTAGTACTCTTCACTTTTTAGATTCTGTGTATCACAGTGCTCTGCGCTTTCTAACTAACTCTGGTTCCCGTACTCATCATTGTACGTTGTATGAACTGATTGGTTGGACGTCACTAAGTCTACGTAGACAATTTCATTTGTATATTTTTCTATACAAGGCCATGTTGGGTAAACTGCCGGCATATTTATGTGATCTTCTTAAGAAGAATTCCAGCAGTTTTCATCTCCGTTCCACCAGGTGGCTCTCTTACCAGGTTCCAAGGGTTTTTACTGAGCTGGGGAAGAAAGCCTTCTTTTACTTTGCGCCATGGTCTTGGAATAATTTGCAAAACTTGCTACATCTAAATGATTTAGTCCCATTAAGAGAATTTAAGACCATGTTAAAATGCCATATAACTCAAAAATGTAACTGTCATATGTGACCTGTTCCTTTTTATGTGATGCTTGTTTGGATGTTTTGATTATGTTGTATTTGTATTTAATTTGTGACTGGTGTGCCGTCTTGGCCAGGTCTCCCTCGGAAAAGAGATTCTGTCTCAAGGGACTTCCTGGTTAAATAAAGGTTAAATAAAAAAAAAAAAAAAAAAATTTTTTTAGCTATAGTTATTTTAAATATGAATATTTTTCTTACACAAACTTCAGTTTGACTTTAGAAGGCGTTTATTAACTAGGGGTGGGGGGAAAAATCGATTCTTAGATGCATCGCGATGCGGACGTGGACGATTCTGAATCGATTCACAAATGGCAAAAATCGATTTAAAAAAAAAAAACAGAACTCTGAAGCGTGGAAACAATATTGTCAAAGCTTCCACCCGGCTCGGAAAGGGCAAAGCGCATTACACAATCAATCGCAACTTTCATTGCCAAGGATTTGCGTCCAGTCGTTGAGAACCAGGGCTTTCGCGCTATGTTGCACACTTTGGAGCCGAGATACAACGTCCCATCTCGGAGATATTTTACAGACACAGCGATCCCCACACTCTACAACAAGACCAAAACCGAAGTCATGGAATCACTGAAGAAAGCGGGTAGGATAGCTGTAACATGTGATGCGTGGACAACCGTATTTTATGTTAATAGAGATTCAGAATATGTTGAAGTTTGTCATAATTTGTTATTGTTGTGATTTTTACTGTAGTGAATTTACTGTTGTGAAATGGAAAATCAATAATCGCTAATCGAGAATCGTTAATAATCGAAAATCGACTGTAATCGAATCGGGACTTCAATAATCGTAATCGAATCGAATCGGGAAATCAGACAGATTAACCACCCCTATTAGTAACCCCCCAGAGACATTTTGAGCACTTTTATCACAGATGGATGCGCTTTGATGGACTTCCCAAAAAATATATCCATTGACTCCCATTATAAAGCTTGGAAGAGCCAGGACATTTTTTTTTATATAACTCAGATTGTATTCGTCTGAAAGAAGAATGTAAAATACACCTAGGATGGCTTCAGGGTGAGTAAATCATAGGCTAATTTTTTTATTTCTGGGTGAACTATCCCTTTAAGCATGTCATTTGTACCCTCACCTAGCACCATGAAATTCATCATTATGTGTGAGGTCAGGTTTATTCATGAATGCATGTTACCACATGTCATTTCTCCATGGTGTTGCATCCTCACTTTGTGTGTGGTCTGCTACTTTGTGATGTGTCATGCACTGCCTTTCCAGGTGACCTTTCAGAGCCTCGTTGTGAGTGTATTGGGCAACTGGGGAGATGTCCATATCTCCCATTGTTGGATTTCGAACACAAGATAATGAAAGAGTACAATAGGTTACTGTTCGTAACCCTGGTTTTCTGAAACATCGGGTGGAGAGATCCACCAAGCTTGCCCCATTTGCTGTACAAGAAGCAAATATGCTTACTGAGGAAAGATATCGCATGGAGGTGCTTTATACACTCCGGGTCCCTTACCTGGCATTGGGCACGTGCTTCTGTCCATTGACCATCTTATTATTAAGAATATTAGAGGGAGGTAACTGTTGCATTGTGAGTTTGAACTTGCCAGTTTTTTCATAACTGAATTGACCCATAAACTACTCTAAGTTAATTCACTATTTTGTTTTCATTCACATAAGAAACAAGGCTCAGTTATCAAAAGAAACATATAAATGCAATTGTTGGAGGATAAATATGGGGAAAAAAAGTTAAGCTAGAATGTTTTGAAAACAAAAAAGACAAAAAATTGCGGATATGACCAGAAAGGTTTGATACGAAAGAGCAAATATTGCGAGGTTAGGGGGAGTAGGAACATTAAATGTGAGAAAATGGATTAAGGAAAATAACATTAAAGCGGTGAGAGAGGTGCAGCATAAATTATAATTTAGCAGATGGCAAATCTGTATAGACTAGCCCAGCAGAACCGCTCTCTCAGCAGGTCCCTTAACAGGAAATCACCTGAAGCACCCTCTGTCACTCTCTCTTTGCCTCCGTGCTGTGTGGGATGCCGACAGTAGGAGCATGTGTGTTTTTTAAGTAAGAGATAGAGAGAGACATGGGAAGCAGAAGATAAGACTTACTGGCAGGAAATAGCTTTAGGTATAGTCAAAGATGTGAAATAGCGGCTTCTGAGCCATTTGCTTCTCTTCCCCTGAGGAGAAATTAAATTAATTCAAGTCCTTGGTACTTCAAGTATGTTTTCATTTCTAAAATAATAAAAAGCTTGCGTCACTGAGACAGTCAATGTGAGGAACTGGTCATTGATATAACCTTTGTGTTCGGATCCTGTCAGTCAGACATGCCCCCTACAGTTTCTTTCCAGAATTGAATTGACAGCCTTCCTTTCCAATCACATGATTTTCCAGGCTACACATCTGGACATTGTTAACCTCAAGGACTTATACTCAGATAAGACCAGACAAAGAGTATGTGTGAGTGCTGTGTTACACACAAAGACTGTTCAGAATTCCATGTATCTTACCTGTGGAGTAATTGCCTGTCTGTTCTCAATCTAGATTCTCCAACGTCTGTTCTCCAGTTTTGATCTCCATTGACTGTCTATTGTATCTCCATGTTTGTCAGCATTCTGTTATAACAGTCACCTGTTTACTCACAAGTATTCCTGTCAGTCACCAACCTTTCAATAAAGCCCCGCATTGGAGCTAATTTTTTTGTCTCTTTCTGCCTCAGAATCCTATGACAATATCTAGATTATATTAATATATTAATAATTATTATGTTTCTGCCATGTTTAAAATCGACATGCCCCTTCCAACATCACAATTTGGCAACTTGTGTATCATCTAAATTTCTGAGTTGTACATACGACTTTTCTCAGTCATTCATGTGCTCGGAACTCGTAATTACAATATTTCTTCCCTTTGTAAGTCCGTCTATGGCCCTGTCCCAAATGGCACACTTCATATGCACTTTCGGTCTAGTGGACTTACAATGGCTGCCGCGTGCGCGTGTCCGTTAAGTACGTGAGACCGTAGGGTGTCCCATTTGTCATTTTAGTTCTCAGCAGGGTGCTCGCGAGCTCCCCCTCTGCGGTCAATTTGCGCCCTCGATGTAAACGTTTGTCGAGCCTGCACTGATGCGCACTCCGCAGCAGATTTCTTCCCGACAGTCAAATCGCCGTTACGTCATGAAAGTGCGGACTCAGAGGAAGACCGCGAGTGCTTAGGGTGCCATTTGGGACAGGGCCTATATTGGTCCAATGAGCGAATATTGGTCCCTAAATGTGCGAATGTCCAACGTCAAGCCAACTTTATAACCTGTGTGTGTGTGTGTGTGTGTGTGTGTGTGTGTGTGTGTGTGTGTGTGTGTGTGTGTGTGTGTGTGTGTGTGTGTGTGTGTGTGTGTGTGTGTGTGTGTGTGTGTGTGTGTGTGTGTGTGTGTGTGTGTGTGTGTGTGTGTGTGTGTGGTAATGTCAGATGGATAAATGTATATTAGATGCAGGTTAGGGTAGGATCAAATTTCTCTCTGTGGAAAAGAATGTGTGTAATACTCAAAAAAGTTTGTGTGTTTAACGTGTGTGTGTCTGGGTAGCGTGTGTATAAATGTATCGATACATGCACAGGTCCAAGGTCTCGATGTTTGCAAGCACACATGCTCATATGTGTACATGAAAATAATGAACATGCTCCTGAAAACTAAATTGTTCTGTTATTTTCAGTCTCTCCCATTCACTTTCAATGGTCGGCCATTGTGACCATTTTTGACCATGCCTACTCTCAGATAAATGAGGCCCACGATTAATCAGATGCAAACAGAAATATAAAACCAGTCCTAATTGAAAGAGAACAAGTTGACAAAAAGATTGAATCCAAGATTGGGTGTAAATATGGTATAATGAGTGATTTATAAGCTATTTTTTATAGGCTGGTCATTTTTGACCGGGAACACCACAAGGTGACTATATGCCATATTTTTTACAAAACAAAAGTTTCAAAACAAAATTCCTGGTGAAACATTAGAGTAGACTAGTGTGATCAACAGTAGCCATTTTTTTCATATTTTTTTTCATATTTCCAAATTTACTCATAAATTATTCGTTTTTTACTCAAAAAATTAGATGCCTACTCTCAGATAAATGAGGCCCACGATTAATCAGATGCAAACAGAAATATAAAACCAGTCCTAATTGAAAGAGAACAAGTTGACAAAAAGATTGAATCCAAGATTGGGTGTAAATATGGTATAATGAGTGATTTATAAGCTATTTTTTATAGGCCGGTCATTTTTGACCGGGAACACCACAAGTGTGACTATGTGCCATATTTTTTACAAAACAAAAGTTTCAAAACAAAATTCCTGGTGAAAATGTTAAGTTGACTGGTGTGATCAATAATACCAATTTTCTTCAGATTTTATTTAATATTTCCAAAATTATTAAAAAATTATTAAAATATTACTCAAAAAATGAAATGCCTACTCTCAAATAAATGAGGCCTATGATTATTCAGATGCAAATCAAAATATAAAACCAGTCCTAATTGAAAGAGAACATGTTGACAAAAAGATTGAATCCAAGATTGGGTGAAAATATGGTATAATGAGTGATTTATACGTTTTTTTTTTTTATGGGCCGGTCATTTTTGACCGGGAACAACACAGGTGTTATAGGGTGTTGAACACCACATGAGGGTTAAATATACAATCATGTTGAATTTCAGCCCATAAAAATGCAAGCCCTAAAAATACAATGCATGGTTACTGCAATGCATATTTTTTTCAAGTAGTGCAATTCAACAGGCTTTTTTATTTCAGAAACATTTGGCATTATTTTACTTCCATATTTACATCACGTCGGGGTCACCAATTTGTAAGCCCGTCTATATTGGTCCAATGAGGGTTTCCAATAATATGGGGAAGGTTTCTTGCGTGTTCCAAAGTATTTTGGGTTAAATGCAATACATTTCTCATATATATTTACTCGTTATTTCATCTGACTCCATAAATTAAAGGTTTTAATTATATCTGTGCATCACTAAATGTGAGTGAATGTTTGACTATTCCTTTTAATTATTAAATGAACAATGTCAAAGTCAGTTAGAATAATCAAATGTAAACAATGTATTATGTCAGTCAGGTATCAGGTCAATTGTATAATCAATTCAAAGATAATCAATACAAAACATGAATAAAGAGAAGAGATGCGAACCCAACCTGAATAAATACATGAGGCTGGGAGTCTCGATCACTCCCAGCCATCATGGGCCAGTCTGGATACAGAAAGCGCCCCGATCCCCCTGCTGCATTCCATTAAATAGCCAAAACCTCTTTCAGATGGTTAACAATGGGAATTTACATTCAGAGTTGACACCTTTTTGGGGTAGGAGACCATTTGCCTAGAGACCACCTTCCTTTGTGTGCCAGTTTCTCCAACCTTCTCAAAACCTGATTTCCTTTTGTTTAACTTATTTGGAAATGAGACATTTGTACCACTCACTCTGAGACATTTTAAATGATACTAAACATAATACTCAATGATAATCGTTCACATTAAACCATATTTATTCGTATGTGAGTTGTAGGTGTCCCTGAGAGAGCGAGAATGAAATGTAGATAAGGTGAGACTTTCGTCTCAGGGGAAGAGGGGGAAGTCAAATGTTAATTTCCAGCAAAGTCCTTTGTCTCATAGGCCAGTGGTCAGGTCTATCTCTTCAACCAGTTTTTCCGGTCTTACACCTTTAAGGGCAGAGTATATTCAGATATTTGGTTAGGAATTTATACTCCACTCTAGTATACTTAATTCTAATTGATCAATCACAGCATTTATCAGTTTTACATTTCTTTATATTTGTTGCTGTCCATAGCAACACTGATATCAGTCCACTCAGCTGGCTAATATTGTTGAATATTGTTCATGTATTTATTTATAATATATTGTTTGTTTGTTGAGTAGACGTAGAAGTGAGATAATGAACAGTCAGTTGGTCATAACAGAATACCCATCTGCATGGTACAAAAAGTCTATGCATTATCCCTTTCAGCCACTGTGCATTTGATTATAGACAAAGTTTTTGACATGGCCTTTGTACCCATTCTTCCATGCACAAGTTTGTGTGAACACAGGCTGCTAAGGTGAAGGTTGTTCTGATCACATATACCAATGTTTGCTTCAAAGAGCACACATATTCATCAGCCTGTTTGTCTCAAAATAAATCTCTGCACATTATGGTCCCATGGCTTTAATCTGTGAAATTATGTTATATAGATGGTGCCATCATGGAAAAGTACCAACAACCTCTGCTCCAGAAAATGTGAGTGGCTTGTTTTAGGTTGGTACACAACACTAGTCAGGTGTGAAATTGATTGGACATGGAACCACTGTCTGCCTTCTTGGATTTTTTTTTTTTTTTTCCTATATTAACCATCTCTCACATGATAAACTGGACTGAAGAGAAGACAAGACATCAATCAAGAAGCAACCAACCGTTTCAGAAATCATTGCAAGACTCTCAACTCTGTTTCTAGCCCTTTTGAGAACTCAAAAATGAGCTTTAGTTAAGCAATAACGCATAGGCAAGAGTGGAACATCTGTTGGATGGCCATTCAGATTTTCACAATTATGTTAATTTGACCAATTAGGTCAAAATTGCACTGCCAAAGCAATCTGAGAGAAATAGCATATTTTCTTCAGTTACGAAATTATTGTTATTAAAAATATTTTGGCGGTACAAGATTTAAATGGGACCAATTTAGCAAAATTCACTTTTACAAGGTGTTTGAACATAAATGTGTGTCGACGGTGTGTGTACACAAACCACCCTATAATGGTAAAAATCCACCCACTCCTTTTTTTAAATTCCCATAAATAATAAGCAATGTCTCAGACAAAGCCGTTTGCAGTTTGTATGCACTGTGAAGTCACATTGCACAGGACCAGTCCACGACTGCTGACTGACTCGTGTATTTACCTAATTTTGGGGGAATGCCATTGAATATCTACGATTTGGTGATTGATTGAATAATTAGGAATGGAAAATACCATATACACAAACCAAAATAGACCAATAATAGACTTCACATAATATTATTCAAAACTGAACATATGTATTATATTGAGGCCCTAAACTTGCCATAAATGGAAAAGCAAAATGGATATATAATTCTTTTTTTCTCTTGGTAATTTCTTGTGAATTATCCCCATATACCCCCCCCCCCCCCCCTCTTTTTGTTGTTTCCTTGATGCTATTGTGAATGTAACAGTTGAATACATTGTGATCCTCTGTAATTGTATTATGTTAATATTCTTGTTAATGCATTTTTTTAAACTGCTGACGGACTCTTGCCGTATTAGCACCCCACCCTTAGTAAGCTGCACTTCAGTTTCTCTCATTCATAAGTAATAGGAGTGAACTGTCTTTATATATTTATATTATTTACCTCCACAGTCACATCAGTCAGATCATATTAATGCACTTTAAAAGTGAATATGTGTAGTCATCTTAAGTTCAGCAAATATTTCAAAAGAGGGACTGCATTTGAAATATCCATAATGTGGCTGAACATTAAATATTTTCACATGCTCTGATACGGCATACTTTAAAAAAAAATCTATGTTTAGGTTAATCATCTTACAAACACTTTCATCATCTGTTCAATGATAATGTTTTTCCACACACAGTACAAAACGGGTCTCAGTGAAGTCACATTATTTATATATCACTTTATACAATAAAGACTACATTACACTTTACTTATACAGTGATAACAGAAAACAAGATTGATTTCGGCTGTTGTTCAGCTGAAGTCAGTTCAGTGTGTATCCAGTTCCGTTTTAAAGATCATCAATTATTACGTTTTCGTTTAATCTATAAAGCAGTTCTGCAACAAATTATGTCAGTCCAGCTCAGTTCAGTAATCATACAACAGCGTCATACAGTTAGAGTTAGATCAATAAAATTGTTGAATACTAAGTGTCCCCATGAGATAGAGATGATATTATCACTGATGACATTATAATCACTCAGTGAGTTAAGAGCATGAGCTAAAAATGCATGAATAGCTTGATTCCCTTGAGTTCTTGCCACAGATTCATTAAAAAGGACAGTGAATGAAAAGGTCACTCTGCTGGTCTCAAACATTACCCTTGTTATTACCATTTAAATTTATCCTTTTCAAGTGAAAGTTTTTCATTACTATGCTTATTTGAAGTTCTATATGCTGATACAGTATGTAACAGCAACCCAAGTGAAATAAATTATTTTCAATATGTTTTGTATTGAAGCGTTGTATATTAGTTGTTGTCTCATTATAGTGATTTTCCTGTATTAAGCTGAGTAGTTGTTGGGTGGATAGCCAGTGTTCTTCAAACAGCCTATACAAATAATGTCTGGACAAAATTGTTTAGGAGAAGAGAGTATTAAAGATTGTTGTGACCTTCTATATCTTAAAGGGACAGTTCACCCAAAAATTAAATAGTGCTAACCATTTTCGAACGACATGGGGGAGTAAATTATGACAAAATTGTATTTTTTTTGTGAACTTTAATCCCCTTACCCCTTTAACTTAAAGTTTTGTCTGTGTGACAAGTCTAGGAGACAAACAATAGATGTATTGGGACAAGCTAATTCTTTCTATTTAAACTGTCCCTTTGTTATTCTGGTTTATGGTATCCACAATAGAGTGACCTTGATGCACATTGATGTGCATGAATGTCTAACTCACAAGAGAGGCTAGTTTAATTTTTTTAATAAATGGTGATGTGGTGATCAATATGAAAGTCTTCAGTAAGCAGTTGCATACCAAAGTCTCCCCAATAATGCCAAACAGTTACAGGATTCCACCTATACCATTGAAGAACATGCCTTATATTTATTATAAATTAAATAGTAGGTCTAATCAGTTTCCATTGGCCCAGTATATGCGGGAGTAAAATAATTTATATGGCATCGACCAGAGATGCAAGAACCTTTTTGTGTTACATTTCATCTATTACATTTCATTACATTTCTGTTGTATTGCTATTGTGATTAAGCCAAACAGCACCAACAACATGTTTTGTTATTGGACTATACAGTAGACAGTCTTGGGTTAAAAGCATTGAAGAAATCGTTTCCTCTCCATATATAAGTTTGGGAATCTCTGACAGTTTTTGTGTTAGACATATGAAGACTTTTCCCCATTTAATTAAGCAGAGTGCCCACTAGGATTTTATCATTTCCAGTTTGATGCGCGCGGTTTGATGTCAATGTGTCTCAAAAGGATTGCGTGCGCTCAGGGAAAAGCTAGACAGAGTGGAAAAAAACCCCCAGCTTTATCTGAAATAGGTTTCAGATTGAACTAATTAAATATATTAATATAGATCACTGTGTGGAACAGAGTTAACGTGATCTAAGCTCCCTGTCACTGTAACATAGGCTAATGTTTGACAACTAGTGCAAGACAGGTAAAAAAAAGTTTGAGATCGGCTAATCATCGTGCTCTTGATCTGTTATTTACAGTAGGCTGCTGTAGCTACAACTTGTCGATATTTTCACGAATTTCAGGAGTCGATCATTGCCAACAGCTTATAAAGTCCTTAATCGACTGAATATGTGATTATTGTCGCAAGTAGCCTATACTTCACCGTTCCGTATTGATGCAACACCCCTACGCCACACATTGGTTCAACCCACATGCGATGTTGAAGAAGCCTTGGCTGAAGTATAATGTGTTTAGATGAAGACGGTTTCAGGTGGGCAGAACAGTTGCGTTTGACAGTAGGCTAAAAAGCGAATCGATCCTGCACTTTAGTGGCATCTTCGTATTGCTATTGTGATTAAGGGTGAGTATTAAGAGCTTTATCAGACGTTTGCTGTGTGCAAAGTGTAAATAACGCTATGTTAAGTGTGCTGAATTTGCTACATTTATCGAGACACAAGCGGACTGAAATGTTTTCATATCCATTTCAAAATAAGTGGCACGAGGTGGTCGTCGCAAAAAATATTTATGGTTGTCCTGTCCTAGACGATGTAGAGCACTGAAAAAAATCGGGTGCCCTTGAAGTGAAGTGTAGACACAGTGTTTTTAATGCAGCACCTTTAAAGCCTTTTGATTTAAATGTAATGTTTAAAAGGGAGATATCAGAGGAAAATGATGAGATACTGTCCCCAATGAATGCAGGAACAGGAGCCCGTGTCGTGAAGTGACCACACACACGTTATAACGTTGCTTCATGGTCGCTCTTGCTTGACTCTGAAATGTGTTGCTTTGAACTTGACTGGTAGGTTGTTGAAGTGAGATGCTTTCAGCACTTTAGTTTGTACCGAACAGGAGCTTTCAGGCGATATTGCTGGACTGAGTCGCGCGCATTTTCATAGAAATCAGCGACTGATGTTTCATCAGTGCTCAAATCAGTGACAAGTGCTCAAATCAGAGAGTTTGCACTCATGCGGGTTCATGCTTTGCGTTCCTGCGCAGTATAGGCTATAAATATAATTTCTCTGCTACAAAAATAGCCTATGAGATGCGTTTGAAAGATTCTTTCTTTTTTTTAGAACAAATAGGCTATATTTGGGAATTTAATCTTATCACTGTGTTAACTGTGCACTATTATCACGGTTACCTTTTAGACCCCAAAAAAGCACTGTCTTACGACACATAATATAATAATAGTTATAATAGTTCTCTATAATAGTTATGTTCAATGGCTGTCATAATTGCCGTCATAAGGTTACCCAAAAATGAAAATGATGTCTTACTCCCCCTCATGTTGGTCCAACCCCGTAAGACTTTCGTTCATCTTCGGAACACAGATTAAGATATTTTTGGGATTTTTTTGTGACCACAGAGAGTCAGGATCGGTTTTATGTCTCATCTTAGCCTGCTTAAAGTCGACATAAAACAGAAGTTGAAGTCTTTTTGTGAGTGAAACAGCTTATCGTACAAAAAAAAATGTAGGAAGGGACTTATCCATTGGGAATTCGTTGTGGTTTGTTATTGCTATGATCTCGTGGGAGTGACATGTCCCGCCCTCGCGCCAGTAAACACGTCATCAAAGATGAGAAGAGGCTTTAGGCTTGTTTGAGATGCGCCTTGCCAGCGAGAGTAGGCGGCTGCAGTGATGCGAGGAGTGAAAAAAGTGCAGGCAAGCCGGATAGTTCTCTCTTCTCGTAGTGGATCAGACACCAACGAGATCAAAGGCGGATATTGCAGGATTCACGCTCCTGCACGGTGTTGCTAATAAACTGGATGTAATTTAAGTTCTGTTGCTTTTATAAGAAAATAAATACAATAAACAAGACACTCAAAGTTCTTGTTATTTAATTACATACCAAAGACGTGTTTATCAATAATTTTTACTTTAATTACATATGTTTTATAAACATTTTTTTATAAATATGACAACAATCAAATAACCCATATAGAGATCACACTGTCAGAGAGTTTGGGAATACTCACAGATAATTTATACACATAAAAACACGAAATCAGAGTTTTAAATTCAAACATTTTAAAAGAGAACAATACATCACGGTTGTTTAAACCAATGAGCATTAAGCTGTGTCGTCAGCAAGTCGTTTCCCATCCTGCTTTTGATCAGCACAGTCTGTGGAGAGCAACTGCGCTCGACTGCAGAATCCGACACGTGCGGCTTGCGCTCGCGAGAGTGTTTTGACATAAGTCAGCATTACATCAGAGCCAGGCGGACCGCACTCGGACATATTTCTAACTACCATGCATCTCGCACTGATCACCGGTGATCGGTTCTGCGCAGATTTAGCTCATCTCAAACAAGCATATGGGCCTTGTTCGACTTGAATTGGTGCTGTAGGCCTACAGACCGATCGGTGAATGACATCAAAGTACCGCGAGAGCGAATTGAAAGTAGACGGCTCCTTATAGGCCTATGCTTTTGAATTGCTCTCGCGGTACTTTGATGTCATAAACCGATCGGTCTGTGCAGCGCCGGTTCAAGTCGAACAAGCCTATGTTGTTGCAAGAGGCTATTGTCATAAATGTGAATTTAATGTGATTAAATGTCTTTAAAGTTGGCATGAAATCAAAATTGACCCTATTTACTTTGTTAGCGGATATTACTAGTCTTGTGGTGAACAATTAATCCGTGCAAGTAAATACATGGAAAAAAAATGTTTGCCGAAGTTATCTTTAATCAAAGTCTGAAAGTTACTTCCGGGTCTGGAATGGTTCTTTTTCTGATGACATCAGTTTGACGGCTTGGGTTGCTTAAACACTTAACCACTCCCCTCAAACCGTTACTCTGCTATGGGCGAGAGATGGAGAGGAGCAGCGCTGAAGTAAAACCCTGCCCTCTGTTCAATATTCCGTTTCACTCGGAAATGCGTCCCAACACACAGAAAAGTCGTTTGCAACTTCCGGTTCACGCGGACTTTAATGAAGGAAATTGGGTAACACTTTACAATAAGGTTCATTAGTTAACATTAGTTAACTACATTTGTTACATAATAATAATGAACTGCACTTATAAAGCATTTTTTAATCTTTGTTAATGTTAATTTAAACATTTACTAATACTTTATTAAAATCTTATCAACATGAGTTAATGCACTGTGAACTAACATGAACAAACAATGAACAGCTTTATTTCTATTAACTAACATTAACAAAGATTAATAAATACTGTAACAAATGTATTGCTCATTGTTAGTTCATGTTAGTTAATACATTAACTAATGTTTAATAAATGAACCTTATTGTAAAGTGTTACCGGAAATTGACAATTCAGTGCACTCTTATTGTAAATGAGTGAGTGAGTGATATATCCAATGTAACATGAAGTAAACATTCACAAGATAAATTGCATTGTAAAAATGTTTTTGTCAAAATGTTATTCATGTCGTAACACCTAGTACTGGTGTAAGTAAAGTCAGATATATTATTTAATTTGACTTTTGCAAAGTACACTACACTGATTGCAGAGACAACAACCCCCTACAGCAGCCTGTGGTTATGTGCTGTGCTCGAGAACACAATATTGTCAGCGCAGGATTGTGATCTTGGTAACTCTTCAGTTCCTGCGTTATATTAATTGAAAATAAAGCAGGTGGACTCTTAACCATTTATCTGCAGCCACTTTTGGAACCGGCTCCTTGTCTTTCTCATCAGGGCGAGAAGCTAGATGTTAACAAAAGAGGTTAAAAACATTTAAGAATAAAGTTTATGCAGGTTAATTGCTTGAGTTTATCATCCTGAGAACATTGTTAAATATTGATCTAGAGTAGTGACCAATCTACTTAAGAGTCCCTAGAGCACAGCATATGTTCTCTATTCTTATACCTCTTTCTTGCTTCTTTTTCTGTTATTTAAAGGAATGGTTCACTCTAATATGAGCATTTTGTTATCATCTTTTGTGTTCTACAGAAGACATGAAGTCATACAGGTTCAGAACAACATGATGGTGAGTAAATGATGACAGAATTTTCATTTTTGAGTGAACTATCCCTTTAATCTCTTACTGTCTATTTCTGTCAGAACAAACTCAAACACAACAGAATGCTTTTTATCCTCAGATGGTATAGTTAAAAAAAGAAGCTAGAAACAAACTCATATTTCACTCTCGTGGGAATGGCATTAAATGACAGGTCTCGTTATCTCTAAGGATGTGTCCAGTGCCCTGGTTGATTTGCTGATGTGTAACTGTCAGGGATGATTAGTTAAACACTGCCAAGACAATATGCTGAGGGCTTTTCTTGCCACTGTGTTTATATGTATGTGTGTCCAATTTCATGGCTCTGGGCACAAGCTAATAAAAGAGATGGAGACGAACGATAGTGGGGACAGATTTAAAGATGACATGAAGAGATGTTGAGAGAGAAGGAAGATGAAAGTAAAGGAAATGATGGGTAAAAAGGAGGAATATTATCAAAAATAAGGGTAGACTATATTTTTGGCCAGTCACTAAGACAGAGTTTTTGATGCATATCTTAGATATTTTCCATAAATATAATTGTTTCTGTGGACTGACTTTGTCATACCAACAGAGTAAACAGAGCTCAGCAGCACTGAGAGAAAATGAGCAGGAATCTGTAATCAGTGTTCCTCTGTGCTTGTGTGTGGTAATGAGCCTGTCGAGTGTAGACATTGTGTGTTTCCTCTCTGTTCCTCCTGACAGGACAGACGCTCAGACTGATGATGAGCATGCTGGGTAATGAGATGCACTGTGTGCAATCAGAGGTGCGTTAATCAAGAGGCAATGTCTGTTGACACCTCAGTGCCCTTCTGTCACCAATCCCATTTATTTTCTATTTTTATGCTTTGTTTGAAATGAATTAAACTAACACAAAAATCACACATGCATTATTTTGTCTGAAAAGACACACAGCAATCAGAGCAGAAAACTCAGGCCTCTCATTGTTATTACTGATATGACAGCTTGTAATATTCCCTGCACTGTTGTGCTGCTGACAGGTATTTGATGTTTTGAGGATTTTACCTATGAGCTCTCTTGACAAGCATCCCGGCCTTTGTTCTCTTAATCGGGTTTTGAAGGCCAACAGAGGTTCAATTTTGACACACTTAATGAAAATCATAAGCTCTATAATAATGTCTGCCTCTTTGACAGCCTCTAGTACAGCTACTTTCCTGTGCTTCTGGGATAAAGATGCTTCTTCCTTGAGGATAAATCTTTAGCAGCTGACATTATTGCAGGAAGGTCAATATGAAGACAGGTAGTCAATTGAAGTCTCCTGTGTAATTTCAATTGCTACAAATAACTGAACCGAATCTGTTTCACAAGCACACAAGAACAAATTACCCAGAGGTGTGTAGAGTATCCAGACACTACAAGTAAAAGTACAAGTACTTATAGAAATAATTACTCAAAGAAAAAGTAATCTTAATAGTTACTTAAGAGTAAAAAAGTATCCAATGAAAGATCTACTCAAGTAGCTAGTTAGTTACTTCGGATCATAAATATACAATAACATGTTATTATTTAGAGGGGAGAACAAGTATTTGATACACTGCCGATTTAGCAGGTTTTCCCACTTACAAAGCATGTAGAAGTAATTTTTTTTCATAGGTACTCTTCAACTGAGTGACGGGATCTAAAACAAAAATCCAGAAAATCATTGTATGATTTTTAAGTAATTAATTAGCATTTTTGTTTTAGATTCCGTCTCACAGTTGAAGTGTACCTATGATAAAAATGACAGACCTCTACATGCTTTGTAAGTAGGAAAACCTGCAAAATTGGCAGTGTATCAAATACTTGTTCTCCCCACTGTAGATATTTAATTGAAAAGATTATATTATTGTCATAATTAGATATCTGAAAAGACAGAAGAATCGAGCATTATTTTGCTATTTCCTTTGCTTTGTATAATAATTACAATTATTATTGTAGCTACATTCAGCTACGTACAGTTTTACGTTCAAATGCATGTAAAGGGAATCTGTCACGGTGTGGAAGGATGAACCCAATTGCAGACAGTATGCAAAACACACAAGGTTTATTTACAACAGAAAACAGGGAAAACAACCCACGAGGGGGTAAAACAGAGGTAAGGAAGGTTGACTAACAAACAAGACTAAGTAGACTAAGAACTGGGGTATACTACATACAACTCTTCAGACAAAATACTCAGACTCTGACAAAGGTTTGACAATGAACCGACACAGGACAGCAAACACAAGGGGATTAAATAGGGAGACTAATGATAACAAAACAGGTGACAGGTAAAGCAATAATGACTAAATGAGGATAACATACAGGTGACACAGGTAAAGCAATAATGACAAAACGAGGATAACGAGGGCGGGGCTAGATGACGAGACAACACAAGCACATGGCCCAACAAGGCCATGTGTTTGCACATAAAACATGGGTCTGTCATGATTCTGCCACAAGACTTAAAGACAGACAAGGACTAGATGGCAGAACCCCCACCTTAAGGAGCGGCTTCCAGACGCTCCTCAAGGGGACATCAAACACGGGACATGACAGACTGAGACAAAGACACAAACCAACTAAACATGACAAATAACAATAAAGGCATACACGAAAACACGACAACAGGGTTGGGATGCAACAATAAAAACAACAAACACGGGAGGGGGGGGCGGGGGAACAAGAGAGTTCATGGGGGAATGTCTAGGGTGGGTGGGACTGTGGTCTTGGGTCTTCCGGACGAGGGCTGTGGACAAGGAATCCGGGCAGGCTTGGATGGGAACACACGAGGGACAGTCTTGGGGGAAACAGTTCGGGACTGAGTGCAGACAGGGCTGACCGGGGAAACACAAGGTGACTTGATAGGGACAACAGGGGGCGACGCTATGGGACGAATCCTGATGGGGGAAACCGTAGGAGATGAAGCAGGACTCAAGACAGGGGATGTAGTAGGTGGCTGGGCAGTGGAGAGAGGCAATTGAGCAACAGACTCAGGGACAGCAATCAGAGCAGCCGACTCAGGGACAGTAATCCGAGCAGCCGACTCAGGGACAGCCCTCTCTGCAGCTCTAGGCACGGGGTCTGGGGATAATACAGGCTTGACAGGAACTTCTAGGATCTTGACAAGACGTGACAAATAATCAGACAGAGTCCTGGCAGCAATGACGACAGGCATCTCCTGACTAGCTGAAACCGACTGTAACACTGCTTTAGCAGCAGAATCGGCCGCGGCTCTCTCTTCAGCTCTCACGACTGCGGACTCATGAGCAACCCTGACTGCTGCCGGACTCTGGAACAGCGTTGACTGCTGCCGGACTCTGGAACAGCGTTGACTGCTGCCGGACTCTGGAACAGCGTTGACTGCTGCCGGACTCTGGAACAGCGTTGACTGCTGCCGGACTCTGGAACAGCGTTGACTGCTGCCGGACTCTGGAACAGCGTTGACTGCTGCCGGACTCTGGAACAGCGTTGACTGCTGCCGGACTCTGGAACAGCGTTGACTGCTGCCGGACTCTGGAACAGCGTTGACTGCTGCCGGACTCTGGAACAGCGTTGACTGGGAGAGCCAACGTGGACTCAGGAGGAGACAGAGATGGAGGACAGAAAGCTCCCTTCTTCCTCTTTCTCCTTGGCCGCGGAGCAGAGACCAAAACCGGGCTTGTCACCGGTAGGGGAAATTCAGCAGGGACCGTAACTGGTGCTGGGAGGACCGTAACTGGTGCTGGGAGGACAGACTCTGGCAGGGTTGACTCCGTCGCTGAAGACTCTGAAGCAGACTCCCACGAGATCCGTCTCCCTCGCTTGCCGCGGAGACTTACAGGTGCGGATGGAGTCTCAGGAGTCGTGGAGGAGCCAACCTGGTTCCCAAACGTCGCAACGCCTATCAGCCGACCCTCAGGAATGACTGGCAGCCAGGCAGAAGGTGAAGACCTCGTGGAGGAGTCCTGCAGCTCCTCCCGACACAAACGGTCCACCACTTCCCGAAACGGACGGCGGATCAGCCCCTCCCGTTCATTCAAAGGAGGAGGACCATTGAGACCCGTGATGAAGTATGAATTGAGGAGGATCTCTGGCAAGAACCTCCTCCTCTCTTCCACGTCGTGGGCATACTCACTCAACGACCTCTCTCCCTGGGGGGAAAACGGTGCCTTGCCACTCCTCATGTCGGAGGTAGTCGACAGCCACCATTGTTCAAGGGGATCAGATTGTCCCTCGGCAGGAAAAGACAAACTGTCTGCTGGGTTCTTCTGTGGTCGGTTCATTCTGTCACGGTGTGGAAGGATGAACCCAATTGCAGACAGTATGCAAAACACAAGGTTTATTTACAACAGAAAACAGGGAAAACAAAACCCACAAGGGGGTAAAACAGAGGTAAGGAAGGTTGACTGACTAACAAACAAGACTAAGTAGACTAAGAACTGGGGTATACTACATACAACTCTTCAGACAAAATACTCACAGACTCTGACAAAGGTTTAGACTTAAAGACAGACAAGACTTAAAGACAGACAAGGACTAGATGGCAGAATCATGACAGAATCACTGAAAAGGAGAAGAAAGAGGAAAAACTCTTCGCATGTGCTCGAGCTACTGAACAACTGAACAAAAACAATGATCAAATGCACATTGACGGATCTTCTTCTGTCTGTTCACCAAAATGTAATGAAATGTATATTTCTGCATGTGTGTATATTTCTAAGCAAAGGCATTCATTTTCAAGACTAACAGGTTGCCGCCATTGCTCAATAACCACAAGTTTCGGATTGGCGGGTGTTCATTTCATACTCAAATTGGTAGCATATTTAATGTATAAATTAAGGTATACCGGTATGTCCAAAAAACTGGTAATGTCATAGTTTGTAGTAGTGGTATCGTATACTTAGTACAATAATCTGTTTGTTGTAAAATGTATTGCCTGAATGAAATGAAATCAAATGTAGCTATAGGCTACCTGTGGAATCGTTCACAGACAGCTTACGCAGATGTTCAACTAATAAAGATCTTCATTGCTGGCAAACAATAGGATGTATTTGCAGATTTGCTTTCAATTAACTGTAGGTCCACGGCCACTTCATCCAACGCCCTTGATGTTCTTAAATTTCCTGATACGACTCAAGAGTGAGAAACCGCTTCAGACGATTCAGTGCATGCAGGACACTGAACAAAAACATTCAAACTTATTCGCGAACCAATTTAGACAGTTTTGACAACTTGATCGATCAAGTATTTGAACAGAATCAACTCAAATAAGATTAATTTGTGATTGGTGCATCGCTCATGCAGAAGAATACATAATAAATGAGCCAATTTTATATGAAGCAGATGCTAAAAAATTATGAATTAGCCTTAAATAATTTTTCTGTCTGACAATGAAGTTTCAAAATAATTTTTTGCCATTTAATATAAATACGGGTGAGCTGCCCGAATGGCGTAAGCCATGTTGTGCCTCCATCTTGAAAATACATTAGCCAGAGAGGGACATATCTGGAAATTCAAGCTTCGCCTTTCGCGTTTTTACACTCAGTGGCACCGTGACGAATGCGAGGGGGAGATTACTCGCGACTGCCGGCGGATTTGAAATAATACGGCCACCGTAGGAGTTAAAACGCCCTCGGATGAAAAATGTATCTGATTCTAAGAGGTATATCAGAAGGCCAAGTCCTTACTGGACTAAAGGAGGAGCTGGGGATAGAGGAGGGTAATTAGCTCCTGAGCAACACAATAACGCTGCTGATAATACCGAATGGATCTTATATATGGATGCTGTGATAGGTGAGAGTCTGCTGATGCAAGCTTGATTGAAGTGACCTGCCAGAACTAACGCTACGCTTTATTTTGCTCTTATAGATGGGACATTCATGGGATTAGGAAGTGAGGCAAAGCTTAAAGTTTTCACTGTTTGAGGCTAGAATAAAACCCTTCACAGTGTGCACATCCTCAGCCAGGATGTTTTTACAAAGTCCTGGCACAAACACATGAGATATATATATATAGAGAGAGAGAAAAAAGAAACCCATTCCATAGCCTAGAGCTGTTTTCTATTTAAGGTGGTAGCTGAATAAGACAATTTTGTGGAATGAACTATAAAATTCATTTATGCCTTTTTGTTCTTTTCTTTTAGGATGAAGGATGGAGGATGGCTTCTCCCATCTTCAGATGTGTGTCCTGTGAACCTTTAAATTGCTGAAGGCTATAAACTCACGAGTATCAATATGTGCAATCATAATGTCATCTATAATCAGTATGGCAACACTTTAAAACGCCTACCTTTTCAGTGACCGGCATACAAAACGGTGAGCTAAAGGACAATAAGCTCACAAATTGTAGTGCCAAGAACATAACACCCACTCAGAAAACAAACTCTTGCAAATGTTTTCAAATGAATTAACTTGAAAACATCCAAAAAGAAAACCATGCGTGACCTAAAAAACAGTAAAAAAAAAAAAAAATCCATTCAATCTTACAGTGACTTCGTTTATTTTCACCTTGCCTTCTAACTAGAGCCAGATATCTATTTGCATACATGCTGCCATGACTCAACACAATGTTACAGTACTCTTGGCAAATATCTCTGGAGGATCTGAATTTGGTAATCTGTACCGTCCATTTTCTGTGTTCAGTGTTCTCACGCTCACTTTACTGGCCATGCTTGTGGTGGCCACCTTTGTATGGAATCTTCTGGTTTTGGTGACCATCCTGAGGGTGCGCACATTCCATCGTGTTCCCCACAATCTGGTTGCCTCCATGGCCATCTCGGATGTGATGGTTGCAGGACTGGTTATGCCCTTAAGTCTGGTTAGGGAGCTTTATGGACGGCGGTGGATTCTGGGTCGGGCCCTGTGTCAGGTCTGGATCTCCTGCGATGTACTCTGTTGCACAGCCAGTATCTGGAATGTGACGGCCATTGCCCTAGATCGTTACTGGTCCATAACACGCCACCTGGAGTACACATTAAAAACACGCAAACGAATCTCCAATGTGATGATTTGCCTCACATGGCTACTCTCGTCTGTTATCTCGCTTTCTCCGCTTTTTGGTTGGGGTGAGACCTACTCAGAAGTCAGCCTGGCTTGTCAAGTAAGCCAGGAGCCCTCATACACAGTCTTCTCCACTTTTGGAGCCTTTTACCTGCCCCTCTGTGTGGTGCTCTTTGTCTACTGGAAGATCTACAAGGCTGCCAAGTTCCGCATTGGCTCTCGCAAGACCAACACCATCACACCCATGGCTGAAGTCATAGAGGTAAAAAAGTTTATATGAGATTATGTATACACAGTGGCAAGAATAAGCTTGTGATCTCTTTGATGAAAACACCTGTATTTCTGCATTACTCATAAAATGTGGTCTGATCTTTAAATCTTATTTTATAGATATATTATATATATTTATAGATAAACACAATCTAACTAAACTAATAAAACAAATAACTGTGTTTGTTCACATCTTTTTACATTGAGCAAAAAGTAAGTGAAACATTTTGTAACTCTTAGATCCTCCATCAGCAGCTCCCCACTAATCTGTTTCATTTAAGAAATTCTAGGTTGTCTTGTCTTGATAGCACAGCCCTCTTTAGGTTATGTCGCATTTTTTTCAGCCATTCTTTGGTTCGTATTATTTGTGTGATTTGGATCATTGTCTTGTTGCATCAACCATCCTCTCTAAAGCTTGAAGTCATTATCTTCTGTCCCAACATACTCCTGTAAAATGTTTTGGTGGACTTTAGAATTCATTGTTTCATGAATTAATTCAAAAAGTGTCCAGACACTGAGGCAGCAATAGAGCATTAAACCATGCTCCATCCACCATGCTTCACATTTGAGAAGAGGTTTTAGAGTTGGTGTGCAGATCCCTTTTTTTCTTCAAACTATTTTTTTTTTGCATTTTTGTCTCAACTGTTCAACTTTTGTCTACACTGTGCACAGAACATTTGCCAAAAGCATTATGGAACAATGGTGGTTTTAGGCAAACATGCCTCAACATTTCTTTTGCACTGGTTTCCCTACGTGTTGTCCTTTCATGAACACCATTATTGTTCAGTGCTTTTGAAATAGCGTACACATGAACAAAGATTTCTGCAGTTTGTAGAGTTTTTTAAGGGGTCTTTTGTTGATATCCTTGGGTTCATTCACACCTCTTGTTGTGCTCTAAGGGTAATCTTTGCAGGATGCCCACTCCTAAGGAAAGTAGCATCAATCCAGAATTTTCTACATTTGAAGACGGCAAGGGCATAGTATGGACATTTAGTAGGGACGATAGGGACACGTACCTACTAATATAGAATATAGATCAAACAATTCAAATATATTTATATGTAATCAATGTTGAAGTAATTCTATCCGCATTCGACATGACCTGAGAAGTTCAAGTATACTAGAAAACTGATGTATATTTATTGCATGGATAGAGTAAGAACATAAGGTGATTAAAACATATGTGCACAGTTTAGGTTAATGATAAAGTTTACCCTCTTTAACCTTTTAATGTTGTTAAACTGAATGTACAATATGAATGGTAATTGTTTGCTGGAATATCCACAAAATTAAATGCAATAAGAGCATGCTGTTTATTAGATTAGCGTGAAAGTTGTTCACTACTATAGAAATATGGGACCTGTGCATGCCATGTTTTCTTTTAGAATCATCACTGTTCCAATTCAGTGGGAACTGTTGTTATGTCCCCACCAATGTCAAAATAAAACCCACGAAGACAGGGTCACTTACCATGGATTCATGAACACCTAGGTCTTTAGCAATACTTTTGTATAGACTTTTTCATCTTTGTGCATCTCTGTAATGTGTTGTTTTAAGAAATTGGGATTGAGACATGGTCCACACTAACCAATCTGTCTTGAAGAACAGATTTGACACGAACCAGTGTGCCTTTATTGTGTGCAACCCACACTTCCAATCTCATCTCCTTAATTGAATCCAATTAGCTTTTGAAGAAGTCTTAACACAGTTTTACTTTCTTTTGCCAGCCTGCCCTGTTAATGATCACTCAATGTCTTCAATAAAAATAAATAAAAGTACAATTGTTTGTGTGTTATTAGTTTAGTCAGATTATGTTTGTCTTTAATTGTGACTTAGAAGATCAGACCACATTTTATAAATAATCACTAGAAATTCAGATATTTTCAAAGGGTTCTCAAACGTATAACCCCAAATCCAGAAAAGTTGGGACATTTTGTAAAATGCAATAAAATCAAGAATCTGTGATTTGTTAATTTTCTTTAACTGACAAAAGTACAAAGAAAAGTTTCCCATAGTTTTTACTGAACAACTTAAAGGTGCAGTAAGCAACTTCTGGGAAACGCTGTTGATATTTGATATCACCAAAACAAACATGCCCCTACCCAATAAGATCAAACCCCTATCTTGATGCCTTCACCCCCACATTCACGTACACTCTATGCAACCCAGGCAACCACAATGGGCGGAATCAGCTGTGCCTGCTGCCCGGGGTATAATGTCATCAATAAGTGAAAGCAATTTCTGTTACTATTATGTTAAATCAGGCCGAATGTCTATTTGCTATTGAGCTCCTCTACTCCTTCAAGTGGCAAAGTCATTCCTTTCATCCCAAAAAACAAACAGTTTTCATGAACAACTCCCTATACATACCACGACAGTCCAAGTAACTAATATTTTACAAATGTGACAAGATTAAGGGGTTATAGCGATCACTAAAAGGGGAGCCAACACACTTGGGCACACATTGGGAGTCAATTCTTGAAATGGGTGATGGAAGAGGTTTAGACGTTCCAGGCTTATAGTAATAATAATGCAAATGAACAAACAAGCAAAGATGGCATACGAGTACATTCAAGCAAAAGACAACATGTCTTAGTTCTGTGAAAGTCCAACATTACTCGCGTATCGAAAAGAAACAAAGCAACCTCAGCGTCAGTTTTCAGGCCTTCCCACTCCCAAAAAAATTTTTGGGAAAGTGAACTAATCCTTTTATAGTCTTTTGTAAATATAAACACATTTTTATTTTATTTTATTTTTATTATACTTTTTAATAGTTTAGGAATTGAGGCCACTAATTGTTGTAGTTTTGGAAGTGGAATTTTTGCCCAATCTTGCCTGACACAAAACTGTCTTGTATCAGGCAAGATTGGGCAAAAATTCCACTTGCTCAACAGTCTGTGGTCATCGTTGTCTGATTCTCCTCTTCATGATGTACCATACATTTTCAATAAGAGACAGATCTGGACTACAGGCAGGTCAGTCAAGCACATCCACTCTACGGTGTTGAGTATCTAATAAACCACTCTGTTGTAGCACATTCTGAATGAGGCCTGGCATTGTCTTGCTTCCAAGGAAAGATGCCATCTTGATGCCATTAAATGTCTCTGTACAATCCCAATATACACCTCTAAGTCAGTGGTACCTTCACACATATGCAAGTCACCCATGCCATTTACACTGATGCACCCCCATACCATGACAGATGTTTGTTTTGGCACCTGTTTCTGATGAAAGTCTGGATGGTCCCTTTTGATACCTCAATGTCCATTTTTCCCCAAAACAACCTGAAACGTGGACTCATCTGACCGCAGCACCATCTGAGATGAGCTCGGGCCCAGATAACTCGGAGGCATATCTGTATAGAATTGATGTAAAGCTTTCTCCTGACATAAAAGAGATTCAAGTGGTATTTCATGATGCAGCAGCAGACTGTGTTAAGTGAAAACCAGTTTTCCAAAGAACACCCGAACCCATGTGGCTGTATTTAACAGAGTAGGATGATGGTTTCTCATGCAATGCCATCTGAGGGCTCAAAGGTCACACACATTCAACAGAGGCCTCCTGCCTAGCCCTTCATGGACTGAGATTTCTCTGGATTCCCTAAATCTTTTCACAATATTATATATGGTAGAAGGTGAAAGACCTAAATTCTTTGCAATCTTGCATTGAGAGTTGTGATTTTTGAATTGTTTGACAATTCTCTCATTATATTTGTCATGATTATTTCATCAATAATTCAATGAGCCACTCATAAAGGCAGACACTTGTACCATTCACAAATGAATAGTCATTTATAAATGAATAGATTGAATGATTAAATTATGCCTCACATTTATAAAGACAGCCAACTGGCAGAACAATGTAACCTGCAAAAAGAGTTACTAAAAATCCCCACCTGCCACCACTATGCAGAGACTGACAGTCTTTCAGGCCAGATGTCCTTAATTAATTATTATTTATTTATTCATACAGACAGTATCTAAGTGATAGATACTGTAAGTTTTTATATGGACAAAATAATTTGAGAGTCACACATTAATAAATACGATTGCCAGACCAAAAACCCCACTGTGTGAACAAGCTATGAGAGTTAGTGAGGTGCCAGAGAAAACAAAAATGAAGAAGGCTAAAAGACAGAGATAATATAAATGTGTAAGTACCATTGATCAAACCTAGCAGATGTATTTTCTCAGAAGGAAGGCTCAACCCACAGGAGCTGACATCTGACCCCACATTGACACACAGTTCCCTCCCAACACACACATTCTCAGAGTGAGAGATCCGGTTATAATTGGAAGCTGCTCCCTCACAAAGAACAATCATTTGAAACATGCACTTCTGTAGTGTCTTTTTCAGATTTTAGATTCCCAGATAATATTCATGTTCTAATGTTATCATAGCATTGAATTCTCCATATATACATTTTATATTAATCAAAGTAAGCACAAATTGATTGATTGATTGATTGATTTATTAACTGATTAATTAATTGATTGATTGATTTACCTAATTAATAGCTCAAAGTATGTGTTTCTGTGTCTACGGATGTGTTTATATGGATGTTATGTGTTCATCCTAATGGAGAAAATCGTACATGGCAGTGTAGACATATAATTAAGGCCTAATTCTACTAATTTGATCATGTCTCTCATTTTAATTCTATTATCTTCCTTTCTTTCAAAAAACTAGTAGTTGATGTAAATTCAACATTCTCTACATTCAATGCAGATAATTTGATGAGAGAATGTGGTACCTTTGGATAGTGTCATATAACACCAACAGAAACTCCTCTGAAAAACAATATTTAAAAAAAAAAGTTTGCATATTTATCTTTAAATTTGTCCAACCACCTCAGACAGTTAACATTTTATGTAATGAGAATTCTCCATCATCTCTTTTACAGGGTTGTTCTACCTCTTGTACACACACAAACATACACTGCCTCCTTTCATCTAAAAATACTTGAGTCCATTATTCTCACTAAGGTACACTGATCCAAAAATCAATTAATTGCCCCGTTGCCTCCTTTATCTGTTGAAATGCACAAACGAACACACATATGCTGTAATTTTGTTTTGTTCCGCCACAGTACTTCACTCACTCAACTATACTTTCAAACAAAAGCTCATTTAAATACCCATTTTAAAGATTCAAGATGCAGACAAGCCAAACAATGTTTATACTGTAAGATTTTATCAAAGCTTATTTTCAAGGGTAAAAATATATTTTATGTAAGCTAGTTCCTGTCCTGTACATTATTCAAGAACCGCTATAAAGCCAAAACAATCTGTTACCTTAAATTATACTTTTATCTCTGTAAAGCAGCTTTGAAACAATCTACATTGTTAAGAGCGGTATATAAATGAAGATGACTGTAGTTTGATTGGATAAGCTACAGTTCAGAAGTGCCAATAGTTCATATAACAGCACTGGGAAGTTTCACTGTTTATCAGCATTCCAGACTATAGTATGTGAGCGGTATGGAAGCGGAGAGAAATGGTGTGATTTTAACATGCTGTCCCTCAGTGTGTTGCTTGGCAACACATAAAGCACGATGCTTTGGCTTCTTTTAAAACTTTTTTTTTTCTTGGCACAGTGTGATATTGCTTAATTACATTTTGGTGATTTGCCAACATAAAAATTAATCTAGAATATTACTAAAAACTATTTTCCAAAAGGGTGGCTGGTGTGGGGTAAATTGAGCTAGTTGCAGACTTCTTGTTAGTTGATAACATTATCATAGGGAACTTTGTGAGCAATACAGGAAATTTAAATATATCTTGATTTAGAAAATTCTCACCTCTGCTTTCAAGGGAAATGATGTGAGATTTGTCACACAATGTCATCTGTTGCAGAAGCAAAGTGGGAAAGCTGGGCAAAGACGCTTCACATTTTCCAACATTAAAGGCACAACATATAACATTTTTAGATTAAAATATCCAAAGAACGACTAGAACAATGTTATATATATGGTTGAGTTGTGTACTTATACTATCCCAAATGTTTCCAACTATTTGGATGCAACAGAAAATAATTGTATAGTTCAACATGGTTAGTCTTATTGTTTGAATCTTTTTTCTTGACTTTTAGAGACACTATTTTGTCAAGTGGCTCAACATAGCAAAATCAGAAAGAGCTTTATTTGTAGTACATAATTTTCTCTACCATACAATATATTTTAAAATTAATTGAATGCCATTCAGGAACACCAGCTTTTTAGCATTAATATTTTAGCATCAACCAGCATTAGCTCCACTGAAAGGCTCTCTTCCGCACCCTGTTCATGCCAAAGTAATGTTAATAAAACTGTTAAATATTCACATGAACATGATAGCTGCCTGAGCCCCTTCGGATTGCTTTCATTCAGCTGTGGAGGTGAAGACGACAACTCTCACGATTCCACGCTCATTCATGCCGTCATCAAGCTACGCCTTTATTATAGTTTTGAATAAGCGACCTCTAGCAGCGAAACTTACATATTGTGCCTTTAATGCATGTACCGCACTGTATTATTATTATAACCTTTATTTAAACAGGAAAAGTCCCATTGAGACACAGTCTCTTTTACAAGGGAGTCCTGTGTAGCATGTTCAATCTCAGGTTACAAGACAATAAATTACAATATAAAATACAAAGCAGATTTACGCAAAATATACAAAATATTTGATGTGAAGATGCAATGAGGTTTTAATATATAAACAAACGAAATAAGTGCTAGAAGACAATATCCACCCACCATTAATTAAAACAATTGCACATGTCCGTCCGCATATCAGATATTCTTTTTTTAAAAGCAGCTAAGGAAATTAACGCACCAATCTTAAGTCTAGACTGGAGGTCATTCCAGGACGAAGGACAGTAAGACAGACCCCTCTTTCCTGCTTCTGTCCTCATTCTTGGTACCTTAAAAAGTAGCACATCACTAGATCTTAATTGATATGTACTTTGAGAACGAACAAATTTTAAACAAATATAAGACGGCAAGATACCTAAAATCGCTTTATAAATTTAAATGTGCCAATGTCGCATCCTGCGCGATTTAGGTGACGGACAATTTACCATATTGTATAAGATGCAGTGATGTGTCTGATAGCCAGCATTAGTAATGAACCTAAGAGCCGCATGATAAAGAGGGTCTAGCATTGACAGAGTAGATGGACAAGCAAATTGATAGATGATATCTCCATAATCTATCTGAGACAGGAATAGTCCTGCAACCAGTCTTTTTCTTGTAGTCCTAAAAAAGCAAGATTTTAATCTATATAAGAATGCCAAAGTGAATTTAAGTTTCATAGCGAGAGCTTCAATGTGTTTTTTAAAAGTAAAACTTTTCTCAAGCCAGATACCCAAATACTTGTAAATATCAACAAGTTCAATAGCTTCATCTTGGACTGTCGGGGACGGGGACTTTAGAACCTATGGGGGCAAATATCATTGCCTGTGTCTTTTTTGCATTTAAAAGTAACTTTAAATCAAGCAAGGCGGATTGTAATGAGGTGAAATCTGACTGCAAATTCGCATGGGAATAGTCTCAGATTGTTTAGTCCAGTAACAGCTTTATGTAAAAGATATAGTTTGAGTTAAATAATTTAAATATTATTTAACAGGTAGAGTGAATGGAGACCTGTACATAAGTAATGCTTAAAGTTCAGAGTAGGAAAAATGTGATGTCAAGACACAAATATGTAACAAAATAAATTTGCTCTGCCAAGTTACACTGCTTGATAAAATTTTGGAATGACTTGATGTGAATGTTTCATTCATTTTTCTCTGCATCTGTGCATATTGAATCAGATCCCACACAGGACAGATCACAGAGACTGCTGAGTTACTGAGAGAGTTGCTGCATTCTGCTCACCAATAGTGTTATTGAAGTTCCTTATTGTACTTGACTAACACTACACATTTAATTTTTTAACTTGTTTACTGCCAGGTAAAGGAGGCTGAACGGCAGCCACAGATGGCCTTCACAGTTCGTCACGCAACTGTATCGTTCCAGACGGATGGCGAGACGTGGCGAGAGCAGAAAGAGAGGAGAGCGGCTCTGATGGTGGGCATCCTGATTGGTGTATTTGTGCTCTGCTGGATTCCCTTTTTCCTTGCTGAGCTCATCATTCCGCTCTGTTCATGCGACATCCCCCCTGTCTGGAAAAGTGTCTTTCTCTGGCTGGGTTACTCAAACTCCTTCTTCAACCCACTCATTTACACAGCCTTTAACAAGAACTACAACAATGCGTTTAGAAATCTTTTTTCCAGACAGCGATAAGGAACGGATTTTAGTAGTAGAAAGTGAGAAGAATATCTAAAGAAGCCATCTTATCTCACAGAAGATATAAGCGATGCAAAAGCAAGGCCATGAATGCACTGGCTCTAAGAAAGGGGGGATTGCCAACTCACATCAAGAAACTGCAGGCCAAGTGATGTCTCTAGGGTTCACATCTTCACCTGCTGGTCATGTATGTGTCAATATATGGCGGCTGCTGATGTCTTCATGGTTAGACAAGTTGGCCACCGTCTGTTAAATCAGCAGTGCTGAGATAATGCAAGTGTTCTCTTTAGTAAAATGAACCACTGAAACGAACTGTCCATATCCCTCACCATCACTGTAAACTCTTGGGAGAGAAACCATGACTGTTCTCACTGTTCTGAAGGGTGGTGAAACATCAAAGCCACTTTTTGTCTAATAGTCAGTGAAGACACAAGAAGGCATATGAACACTCTGAAAATCTTGCCTGATTCACATCCTTTCACTTCTTCCAAAATTACATGCTAAGGAGCAATTTATATTTCAATCACATTTCCTTTCATTAAAGTCTAGAAAAGAAAGTTGATGTGCAAACCATAGAGACATGAAGAAATTAAATTAAATAGAACAGACTTACGTTGATGCAAATAAAGACTCCATGGAAATTTTGAACAAAACAGTGGTTATAAATGACCTCAAAAATGCCTTCGTTTCCAGGCAGCACATCTCAGCATTTATGTACATTATCATGAATGGATTCAGCTTTCCTCTTTGTAAGCTACCCTTGTAGCAAAGTAAACTGGGACATGTAATGTAAACTTGCCAGTAATTCCTGTGTGATGGGAGCTATGTTACAATTGTTAAATAAAAGATATGTATTGATCATGCATTCAAGGTTATTAAAGATTCAGAAAGGATCACTCTATTGGAGGATCAGTAAATAAGACATACAATGTTAAAAGCTGAATGTCTCTCAGCAGTTCTTCGTCTTTATAAATGATGCTGAAAAGAAACCATCTGATTTTGTATTGCCATAGAAGCCTGTCCACAGTTCCAAAGTTTTGTGAAAGCTGTCCTCACTGAAATGGCTGCTTTTATTTGCAAAAATACCTTGTTAGTAAACTGAACAAGATGGTCTGTGACAGCTTTGTTTTGCCCCGAGCAGTAATCACAATGCTTCCAATGCATGTGCAGAGAATCACAATAAGTATGAGAGCATTGATCTCACCCCATCTCTTTGAAATACTGTCCATGTATCACATCTGTTCATCAATTTGTCAGCTCATCCATTATCCATTTAACACTCAGCTTCAGGGCAGTACAAGATTTGACTTTGCATGTGTGTCTATGATAATAAAATAAAATCTGTGGTGAGACTAGTAGGCCTACTCAAGCTTCTCTAAGTTGAAATAAGGAGAGCCGGATACTGAGACATAAAAAAGGACATGGAAAGGCAAAGAGTGAGAACATAAATATGCACTTTCTTGATATGCTTAATTTTAACGTGAGAGAGGACACACTTAAAATTCTGAAACAATCACACTGTACCTCCATAAATTTTGCAGTGTCAATATTATTAACTGAATACAGCACGCAACCTGGCATGAATTTGTGGGGGGGGGGGGGGGGGGGGGGGGACAGCACTATCTTCCACTCTCATTACCCACAACTGAGGAACCCCCAATCGCTCCCCAGCAAAAAAAAAAAAAAAATGGCTGACCACTGCTCCTAGTGTGTGTGTGTGTGTGTGTGTGTGTGTGTGTGTGTGTGTGTGTGTGTGTGTGTGTGTGTGTGTGTGTGTGTGTGTGTGTGTGTGTGTGTGTGTGTGTGTGTACTAACTTGGATAGTTGAAATGCACAGCACAAATTCCGAGTATGGGTTACCATACTTCACATATAAATAATACATTTTCTGTCAGTGTTTGACATTTAGATTTTTCCATCAAATGCTCAAAGGCAATACAGCATGTGAAAGTTCAACACGATCTCATGAAAGTGCGTATCTATACCATGAATGTTATTTCTCGTACCATTTACGCCAAAAAATTTTTTTTTTGCGTGCATATGCTACGCACTGAAAACCCTTGGGTAGGATTGGGGGTGGGGAGTGCGTGCGTATTACACACCATAAAGTACGTATCATATGCACGCGAAAACTGCGTATCATCTGCGCTCACGTCTTGCGTAACACGCCGTTCTAAAATGCGCGCTCAAGTTCAAATAAGCTAAACCTTTTTTTTGTAAAGTTAAACTTTTCAAGATATTATTTACACCGTCGTTTTACAGTTGAAATGAAACTGAAGTTGAAATAGTTGATGACATAGGCCTATATTCGAGTGAAACGGCTTCTCAAATGAGAAAACATGTAGGACGGGACTTGATTTTGTCCATCTGGAATTGATTGGATCGTTGTGGTTTGCTATCGGTCGATCTCATGTGATTAACAGGTTGTCCCGCCCTCGCGCCAGTAAACACATCATCAGAGAAGTCGTACTCGGTTACCTAACGTAACCTAGGTTCTCTCTAGATGAGGGAACGAGTACTGCGTAATAGAATTACGCAATGGGTAAAGTCATCTTTGCTCCAGATATGAAGCCAAAATGTATCCTTAAATTTTAATATGTTGTCAACGCAGTGTAGCAGCAGGCAGACCAAGAGCAGGCTGTCTCGCGTGCCCATTTGCTGCCTCGTGGCAACTGCAGCAGCCTACCACCGAGCCGGGCGTGACGTCACGCCCAACGAGGGCGCTTTGCGACAGAGTGGGCTCGCACATGTACATAAGCACACCGTAGGGGATATATAAAGAGCGGCACCGCTGGTCTATACTGAACTCATTGATCCTTATAGTGCAGCTCAACCAGGGCAATCGAATAGAGACTTTAGACTGAAAGGAGTCTAGCCTGCAGGGCGGGAACTTCCAGGTTATTAAACCTAACAAATGTAGAGGGGGAGGCCCAGCCTGCCGCCGTACAAATGTCATGAATAGAAATCCCGCTGGACCAAGCCCACGAGGAGGCCATGCCTCTAGTGGAATGAGCCCTGATGCCCAGAAGGCATTGCAGGTCTTTAGACGCATAAGCCGCAGCAATAGCATCCACTATCCATCTGGATAGACTGTGTTTCGAGGCGGCAAGACCCTTGGTGCGCCCACCAAACGAAACGAAAAGCTGCTCCAGGAGCCTGAAGGCTGCGGAGCACGTGATATAGATTCTCAGCACTCTGACATGGCACGTCTGGACCAGGGCGTCCTCATTCTTCGAAAAGAACCTTGGGCAGTGGGCGTTGTCTTTCGACGCAAATAGGTCGACTTTCGCCCTGCCGAAAAGGCACCACAGTAATTGGACTGACTGCGGGTGCAGGGACCATTCCCCCGGGGGAACGTTGTCCCTGGACAGTTTGTCCAGGCCGTCGTTCAGGCGTCCTGGCACATGTGCGGCTCTGAGCGAGCGCAGTGAGTGCTGAGCCCAAACGAGCAGGCTCTCCGCCAGATCGCAGAGGACTCTGGATCTGACACCGCCCTGGCGGTTCACGTAGGACACCACAGACATGTTGTCCTTGCAAACTAGTACGTGGTTGCCCCACAGAGATGGAAGAAAGTATTTCAAAGTGTTATCGACCGCTATCATCTCCAGACAGTTTATGTGGAGGCACTTCTCCAAGTCTGACCAGAAGCCAAAGACCGGTCTGCCCTCGAAAAGACCGCCCCAACCCAGGTTGGAGGCGTCCGTCGAGATGACTTTTCAAGACTACTCCCATTGTCACTCCCCGCTGATACCAGTCGGCCGCTATCCAGGGCTGCAGAGCGGATAAGCGGAGCACTGCTGCGGCTGAAGCCATAAAGCCCAGCATTCTCTGAAACGTTTTCAGGGGGACAACACTGCCTTTCTGGAAAGACGCGGCCAGATGCTGAACACGGCACGCGCGCTGTGTTGACAAGCGGGCCGTCATAGCCACCGAGTCGAGCTCTATTCCCAGAAAAGAGGTTGACTGACGGGGCAGCAGTGAGCTCTTGGCCCAATTGACCGTGAGACCCAGGCTTTCCAGATGACTGAGTAGCACGGTTCTGTGAGACATGAGTTCCGCCTCTGATTGTGCTAAAATCGTCCAAAATCGTCCAAATAGTTCAGAATTCGCATACCCTGACTTCTCAGGGGAGCGAGAGCCGCATCCATGCACTTCGTAAATGTACGGGGTGCTAAAGACAGGCCAAACGGTAGGACGGTGTACTGATATACCTGACCGTCGAAGGCGAATCTCAAGAATGGCCTGTGACGGGTTATGAAAGTATGCGTCTTTCAGATCGAGAGAAATAAACCAGTCCCTCAGACGAATTTGAGCCAGGATTTGTCTGGTCGTGAGCATGAGAGCTTTGTTCAAATGTCTCAGATCTAGTATAGGTCTGAGAGCTCCGTCCTTCTTGGGTACGAGAAAATAGCGGCTGTGAAAGCCTGACTCGCTCATAGAAGGATGTACCGGCTCTATCGCCCCCTTCCACAGCAGTTTCGCTATTTCTGCGCGAAGTAGGTGTGCTACTTCTGAGTTCACACTCGTCGCGGTCCGGGCTCAAAAGCGCGGGGGACGGCGAGCGAACTGCAGCAAATAGCCCCGCTTTACAACATTCAGCCCCCATTCTGACACGCCCGGAATCACTTCCCATGCTTTCGCACGCATAGCTAGGGGCAGAATGGTATCCAGGTTCTGATCACCGCACTGCGCGGGGTCGAGAAGCTGAGACGGAGATATTAGCACGGCGCGCGCGCTCTCGTTGTCTGAATAGGGCGGCTCGCTGACAGCGGCGGCCGTCTGTTTCACATTCAATGACTCGATCGCTTTTGACGGAAAAACATTTTGAGGCGCGAACAGCGGGGCGCGAACAGTGGGGCGCGAACAGTGGGGCGCGAACAGCGGGGCGCGAACAGTGGGGCGCGAACAGCGGGGCCCGAACAGCGGGGCGCGAACATTGGGGCGCGTGAGCGCCGTTGGCGTTACAGTGTTTGTTAGTAAGTGTGAGCGCTCGTGAGCAGTCACAGAGCTTACATTTATAACACGGCCGGTAACTGTGTAACAGAGCGGTGTAGGTGTGGGCACTGAAACGGCAGCGGCTGGACTTGCGCATCTTTTCCTCTCTGCGAACGCTAGGATTTTGCGCGCTCGGGCTTCAGCGTGATCTTTGGCCGGGGTCCCCGGGGGGGAGGCGGCCTGTGACGGCTGTTCGAGCGCGATATAAGGCGGCCGCCCTGTCGTTGCTGCGAGGATGGCGGAGGCTGGGACGGGCGCTGTGTGGAGGTTCGTGCAGGAGGCTGAGTTTGAGAGCGGCCTGCAGAGGAGCTAGAGCGCCGTGGAAGGAACAAGTTCATGACCTGTGACGTTTTCTGAACCTCCGAAAACCGGTCCTCCCATTCTGCAGAGGAGCTAGAGCGCCGTGGAAGGAACAAGTTCATGACCTGTGACGTTTTCTGAACCTCCGAAAACCGGTCCTCAATCCCACTTACCGCTGGGCCGAAGAGACCGGCGTAAGAGAGCGGGGCGTTGAGGAACACAGCACATTCAGATTCGCTCATATCAGCGAGTGTCAGCCAGAGGTGCCTCTCCGTAACAGTGAGCGAAGGCCATGCATCTTCCCATAGCCTGGGCTGCGGACTTAGTGGCGTGGAGGGAAAGGTCTGTCGCGCTGCGCAGATCTGTGATGACGTCCTGATCCGGGCCCTTCTCATCCATACGGCGAAGGAGGTCGGCCTGGAGGATTTGGAGGACTGCCATTGAGTGCAGGGCGGAAGCAGCCTGTCCAGCGGCGGCGAAGGCGCGGCTGACAAGGGCTGAGGTGGTCCTGCAGGCTTTAGACGGGAGGGCAGACTTTGAGCGCCATTTTGCAGATGGCGGGCAAAGATGCACTGCGACCGCCTCTTCCACTGGGGGAATCCGGCTGTAACCTTTCTCAAGGGCTCCGTCCACGTGGGAGAGAGTCGAGGAGGCAGGAGAGCGGAGTCTCGCAGAGAATGGAGCGTTCCACGATTTCGAGAGCTCAGAATGGAGCTCTGGCAGGAAGGGTGCTGACCTAGAAGCGGGCGCTTGGCGGCGGCTAGGCAAAAAACACCCGTCGAGCCTGTTAGGATGATGACTTTAAGATGACTTTAAAAAATTCTTGCCTGATGACCTTGTAAAGGTTTTAATTGAATTCCATCTTAACACAAGCTGGAATGTTGTTTCAGTATATCTGCTGTGATGTCAGCTGTGCTTCAACGAAATAAGCATAGTTTATACTGTAACATTGTGTTGTTGTTGTGTATGTATTCATTTAAAACTAGGTCAAGGCTAGATGCCTTCAAAAGGACTGCATACACTGTAAAAAATAAAATAAAATAACATTTTTAGACAAATGGAAAAGGTACTGGGAATTTTCTGCCAGGACAGTAGACATTTCCTTCAAACCTATAAAACACAACACTACACAATCCAATGATAATTCAAAATACATGTAAAATACCTGTGAAAAATCCTATTAAGACAGTACATGGTGTCTATTTTTACAGAATTTTCTTATAGTGAATATGGAAACGTTAAATTCCTTGTATTTTTCCAACCAGCTAAATAGGCTATATTATTTTATTCAACAGGAAAGAAAAAAGTACATGGAACATAACATATATTTGCTTTTAAATTGGTACCTATGAGTTGTGTTTGAGAAGATGAAAGAGAAACAAAATTGTGCCTTGTGTCATGTGGTTTGCAGGCACATCACATAATGTTATTGTCTGTACCCTGGTGCAATGAAGAAATGTGTTGTAAATAGGCATGCTATTCACAGTGGAATGCATTGTAGGAAATGGTGCTTTCATGGTAAAATTGTTCAATCATCTGCGCTATGCTCTTTAGAGACATTCGCCGAAAAAAAGAAACATGTTTACTTTTCATTGCTTTACAGTTTAAAGGTGGGAGGTGAGTAAAAAACAAGGAGATCATATTATCACAAAGGCTATAAAGGTTACATTTTTTAAACAAAGACAGCGTGATATTTTTAAATACTTATTTAGAAAAATATATTAGAATCACAGTTACTTAAAAGATAAAAAAAAAAATTACATTTCATGTTAGGATATCTAATACTCCTCTTCCTTCATGGGGTTAACTTTCTACTAATATGTCTATGAAGTTCAAGATGAAACCAATCATTCAAATCAATAGCTTTAAAATAGCTTTAAAACAGCCATAATGTCATATGCTAGTTATTTAGCCAACAAATCAGCCAGTGACTGTGTCTTCCTGTACAACCACAATAAAAAAATTTTTTTATATATATATATATATATATATTATCAAAACAAAACTAAAATGTAAAGTTCTATGTATTACTTAACTTTTGTAATACGCATACGCGAATCAACTTTTTCTTGCCGCAGTCTGCTGTACTTTCTGCATGTCTAGATTGACAGATGTATCGTATCAGCCTCTGATACGAATCAGATCTGATACGTAAAAGCCGTAGCAACGCATTGGGGAAAATCCTTTTCCACGAGAATACTGAAGCAAAAATTATCCTTAATTTTGTATCAATGTAAAACGCATTGCCACAGCATACTAGCCTGGGTTTCCCCAGACTGCCTTTGTGCAGCGCGATTTTATTCTCGCTGAAAGGCAGTCTGGAAACCATGGACCTGATTTTCGCCTCGTTTAGGGAACCAATCACAGAACGGGGAGGGAGCAGCAAGACGATGACGACATTTTTGCGACACAACTAAGCAGTTTGTTTATATCTATGGAGTCAACATGGCAGCAGACGCGAAGCTACCTTTTGATGCAGCCTTAGATATTGTTCTAAGTAGTTTAGATCGCAATTTTATTTAGAAAAAAGAGCAGCGTTTGGCGTTAAACCATTTCTCTACATACGTCATCTGGTATAATGGAAACGATTGGCTATGAGCTACAGGCGCATTTGATAGACATTCTTAGCACCCAATAAACGGCGCCGGCGCATTCGTAAACCACGCCTCAAATACGAGAAAATGCACATGTGGTTCCCAGACCCAAGTCTCAACGAAAATTGGGTCTGGCGTTAGCCAGGCTAACAGCATACAGACCTAGGCGAGACAGCTTGCGCGCCTATTGGCTGCTGTGCGGCAAATGCTTAAGCCAATGGAGCGAGCCCATGAGTGACGTCACACCCAATGAGGGCGCTTCGCGCCCTCCCGCGTCACGTCCCGCCGAAACAGGCGTGGCTTAGGGCTATATATTTCGCTCACAGGCTTATAAACTCTGATTTTTAATCCTTCAGCGAAGAGCACCTCATCGCTGATCCGAGTGAAGAAGCTGCGCCGTCGAGAGAGCACCTCAGCGGGAGAAGTCACGACAAGCTGCTGGCACCGCCGCCTTCGTCGCCTTCCAGCTGCGCGTTCCGGCGCTTGATATCCTTTCACTGTGTTGAGTGTGTGTGAGGTCGCCGGCGCGACTCACATTTATTTAACCCCCTTTTTTGTATCTAGAGCGGCGTCTTCTTCAAGATGCCTCTCTGCGGTTCGTGCAAACGGACCACGCTCAGCGACGGGGACCGCCACGTGATTTGCGCTTCCTGCCTGGGCGAGGAACACGTGGCTATCGCCCTTGCGGATGGCGGCTGCCATCACTGCGAACTACTGCCTCTGGCGACTCTGCGGACTCGCCTGGCGTCGTTCCAGGAGCCCGTGTTCTCCGCTGTTGTGCCGCGCCGTAAAAAGCGCCGCGCACAGCGGAACCCTGAACCTCCGTCAAGCCGTCAAAGTTCGCCGGCGCGCCCGCGAACTGTGTCTCCGGCTTCCTCAGCCTCGATACCCGACGGACAGCGACCGCAGATTGCCGCCGCTTCCGTCGACGACATCGATGACATCGCTATCGACAACTTGCTGAGGGACGAGGACTCGTGCTCGGTTTTGGCTTCCGGCAGCGAGGAAGGGGCGAGCACTGCGGATCTCGCGCTCCCTACCCCCACGCCAAAAGGAAAAAGAGCGAGCATCGAGGCGAAGCTCATGCACGTGCTCACTCAAGCCACGGCGAGCCTTGGCCTTGAGTGGGTTTCGCCCGAGCAGCCCGCTAAAAACCGACTGGATGGCTATTTTCTGCCCGGGGAGAAATCGACACCAGTCTCTAAGCCCGCCCCCTTCCTTCCTGAGCTTCATGAGGAGGTCGCGAGAGCTTGGATTTCCCCGTATTCCACGAGGACGAGGTCATCTGTTTCCCTAGCGTTCTCCGAGGTCGACGACGCTAAAAACAGAGGTTACCTTTCCCTCCCGCCGGTCGAAGAGCCTATCGCGGCCCACTTATGCCCGCCCTCCGCTGGACGGCGGGCTAAGATGGCGCTGCCTTCAAAGGCTTGCCGCACGACGTCATCCCTGCTCCGTCGCGCTTATGCCGCCAACGGACAGGCCGCGTCAGCGCTGCACTCCATGGCGACGCTGCAGATCTTCCAGGCCGATCTCCTCCGCAAGCTGGACGAGAACGGACCCGATGCGATCTGTGTGGCGGATCTGAGAAGCGCTACAGACCTGGCTCTTCGCGCTTCGAAGTCTGCGGCCCAAGCCATCGGACGCAGTATGGCGGCGATCACCGTGTCTGAGAGGCACCTCTGGTTAACGCTCTCAGACATGCCAGAAGTAGAACGGACCGCGTTCCTCGACGCTCCGCTCTCCCCTGCTGGCCTCTTCGGGACTTCGGTGAAGGACTTCACCGACAGGTATGCGGAGGTGCAGAAGGCGACCCAGGCTATGAAGCACTTCTTGCCGAAGTGCTCCAGCTCTGCAGCAGGCCGTGCGAAACCGCCCACTCAGAGCTCACAGCCGAGACCGCCGCCCAGCTCCTCATCTCAGCGCCGCCAGACCCAGAGCTCGAGACCGCGCTCTCGCTCTTCCGGTCGCCGCCCCGCGCCGCGTGTCCCGCGACAGAAGGTAGCGTTGAAGCCAGAGCCCCCGAAGACATCCTAGCACTGCTAGGGAAGCGTCAGTGTTCAAGTCCCGCTGCGGCCGGACCCTCACCAAAGCTCACCGCTCGTGCAGTCCCAAGCAAAGCGACTGTACCTGCGATAATTGCAGCCAACAGGCGTGTCTCACTGGCCGCTTGCCTGCAGACAACAGCCGTTTTCACGGCTACCCAGATAAATCCATTAAAGAGTGCATTTTCTGGTGTCCCGGCCACGGCCGATGGTGTTTCTTGTGTAGTAAATCTGCCCGCTGTAATGTGCACATCCCTACACACAAACACGGCCCCACACACTGGGCCCGCGCACATAAAATCGACTCAGTTCGATTGCGCGTTAAAACTGTACATAAAACTGTAAAAAAGACTGTACACCTCTCTCACCTAAAACTGTTGTTAAGTGATGTCATGATATGAAGCAAGACACAGGTCGTAGTCTTCATTAAAGAACGTTTTATTGGACTACAGCACGGAGAGTATGAGGCTGAGCCATGCATTGAACTATCCAGTGTAATAATAATCATACAAAGCGCTCGTGGTTAGCATACCCGAACTACGGTAGCTTCATCTGGACAAAAGGCAATCTCACAACATCTCCCCCTTTTGGAAATTAGCAATAACCCAATCCCAAATATTTGCATTTTGAAATATTACTTAAATCTTAAATCTCTTAACAATATAACAAAAATAAATGTAACAACTTTGTTATCAAATAACATCTTTTTGTTCTCTTTTCCTTTAAATATGTATGCATTCTCAGAACGGTGCAGGACGTCACAGGGGTAGACTACCCTCAGTCCTGAAGGGGTTTATTCTGCCCTTTTGAACATAATCAGTCCCGCAACCTAAGAGGCACCTTTATCTCACGGCCCCTGGAAGTTCTTCTCACAGGAGTAGATGGTGGAAGGGGAGACCCTGAGGAAGGTCCTGCTGGTAGCTGGCTCACCGGTGATTCAGGTGGTGTAGTCACATCTGTCGGTGGGGAACCACTGTCCTGCTGAGACGCTGTAGGCTGAGCACATTGCTGTTCCGCAGGAGGTTCTATCTCAGGAACAGTCTGGAGGTGACGCCTGTTCCGACGGGTCACGTTCCCATTGGCCATCTCCACCAGGTAGGATCTCGGCTCCCTGGATTTACTGATGACTCTGGCAGGTGTTGTCCATCCCTTCTCCCCATCAAGCTTCACTCCAACAGTTTGACCCGGGTGAAGTTCAGGGAGTGCACGTGTGGAATGCCTGCGGTTGTAGTAGAATCTGTATGAACTTTTAGCTGTTGCGTCCTTCATGTTGACTTGATCCGGGTTGATTGGATGTGGCAGCAATGTCTTTTCTAGGACCGGAACAGTAGTACGGATTTGTCTACCAGTCATGAGCTTTGCTGGACTTTCGCCGGTTGCGGCGATTGGTGTAGAGCGATAACCCATAAGGGCTAAGCAGGGGTCCGGCTGTTTGAGAATGTACTTGGCAGTCTGCACAGCCCTTTCTGCAGCTCCGTTCGACTGAGGATAATGTGGGCTGGAGGTAATATGAGTGAAACCATACCTCTGTTTGAAATCTCGGAACTCTGCTGATGTGAACTGTGTCCCGTTATCACTGACCAGTTCTAGCGGGATGCCCCATCTCACAAAAATGTGTTTGAGCTTGTCAATAACCTGCTTGCTGGTAATGGTGGTGAGGGAAGCAATCTCAATGTCTCTGGAAAAGTAATCGACAGCGACAAGGAAAGTTTTACCCTCTAACTCAAACAGGTCAACTGCAATCCTTTGCCATGGGCCACTGGGCAGGGGAGTGGTTACCAGTGGTTCACGTCTTTGTGTAGGTTTGTGCTCTCTGCAAAAGTCACATAATTTCACCTTGTTTGTTATCTGTGCTCCGATGTTTGGCCACCAAACTGTCAACTTGGCACGCTCTCGACACTTGGTGAGGCCCTGGTGACCTTCATGCAGTTGGTCCAGTACCCCAGCTCTGAGTACTGCTGGAACTACTATACGGTCGTGGTATAGGACCAGACTGTCCGACTCTGATAAGTGACTTCTGGCTGCATAGTATCCACGCAGTGGCGAGCCCTCCGCAACTTTGCGAGGCCACCCTTTTCTGATGAAAGTGATTACTTTTTGAAGCTCAGCATCGCTCCGTGTAACTCTGCGTATTTCCTCAAGCTTGGGTGACTTGATTGGTTTGCTAGCCACCATAGTGTTCACATATGCCTTTACCTGTGTTTCTGTTTCAGGCACATAACTGTTTTTCAGTGGATGTCTGGAGAGAGTATCTGCGACTACTAGCTGCTTACCGGGAACATGTTCAGCAGTGACGTTGAATCGCATGAGGCGCATAAGCAGTCTCTGACATCGTAGTGGCGTTTTGTCCAGATCGTATGAGTTGATCAGTGGCACCAGTGGCTTGTGGTCAGTTTGTAAACGGACTTGGCCCATACCTTGAATGTAGCGGGCGAAACGTTCACAAGCCCAGACAGATGCCAGACACTCCTTTTCGATCTGCGAATACCTCTTCTCCGCATCGGTAAGTGTGCGCGAGCAAAAGGCAACGGGCCGCAACTCTCCATCCTGGTCTTGCAACAGGGCAGCACCCAGGCCATAACTGCTGGCGTCGGCACTAACCACTGTTGGTTTGTTGGCCCCATAATAACAAAGGGCTGGTGCAGCCATGAGCATGGCTTTTACTTGGTTAAATGCTCGCTCCTGAGGCTCACCCCAAATCCACGCAGTTTCTTTCTTAAGCAAGTTAGTGAGTGGATGCAACACTGTAGACAGGCCTGGCAGGAATTTTCCAACATAGTTAACCAGTCCGAGCACCTGCCGCAGCTGCTCCACGTTGGAGGGGCTAGACATCTGAGCGATAGCCTCCACTTTACTCTCATCAGGCTTCACACCATCCGCGCTAATAATGTGTCCAAAGAACTGCAGTTCAGTCTTTCCAAAGTGACACTTAGCCCTGTTAAGCTTGAGACCGGACGCCTTGACCGTCCGCAACACCGCGTCGAGATGGCGGTCATGCTCCTCTTTTGTAGAACCGTAAACCAGGATATCATCCATCACAACGACGGTCCCTTCCAAGCCTTTAAGCAAGTCGGTCATCAGCCGCTGAAAAATCTCAGGCGCTGATGTAATGCCGAATGGCAGACGTTTGAAACAAAACCGGCCCATTGGGGTAATAAAGGTTGTCAACCTTTGGCAGCTGGGGTCCAATGGGATTTGCCAGAACCCACTAGAGGCATCCAGAGTGGAGAAAATCTTGGCTCCTGCCAGCTTAGGTGTTATATCATCCAGTGTGGGCAAAATGTAACGTTCGCGCTTCACTCCCTTGTTCAAGCGTTTCAAATCCACACACACTCTGACCTCATCCTTGTTGCGCTTTGGAGCGGGCACCATTGGGGCACACCAGTCTGTCGGCTCTGTAACCTCCTCAATTATCTCGAGGCTCAGCATACGCTTTAGCTCTTTTTCCACCTTTGGAAGGAGCGGAAACGGAACTCTGCGTGGTGTGTTGACGCTGTATGGAACTGCTTCATCAGTCAGCTCGATCTTAACAGGCTTACAGTTCAGAAGTCCTATTTCCCCGAACACATCGCTTGTTAAATCACTCGTGATAGCATTGACTCTTACTACCAGCCCCATGCGCTTTGCCACTGCCTTACCCAACAGGTTACTAACATACTGTCCTTTTATGACCGTAATCCAGTATTGGTATTTCTGACCTTTATATTTAGTGGTGGCAAGGAACTTACCCACGCATCGGACTTCCCCGCCTGGGCTGTACACCGTTGGCCTGGATTCGTTAAGTTTTGGTCTTTGACGTAATTTTCTGAAAGTCGCTTCAGTCATAACGGTGGTATCGGCGCCTGTGTCGATTTTAAAATCCACAGAACTGCCGTTCACTAGTAGCTCTACATCCCAGTCAGTATCCGGGTTTGACTCCTCAATGATGTTTGGCTTTGACTTTGTGGTTACTCTCCGAAACAGTTCTCCAATAAAAAATGAATCCTCATCTGAATCCATAACAGCCTCTGCTCTAATTTCTTTTAGCATTTTGGATTTACACACGGCCTCGAAATGTCCAATTTTATTGCACTTTCTGCACCTTTTGTTACGGGCTGGACAGTTTTCCTTTTTATCATGCATTCTGTTACATCGCTGACAGTTCAGTTTATTATCACTGTATCTCTGTCCTTGTCCCTGCCGTGGTTTATCATAGCTCCTCTTTGTACTATTGTACTGTTTCTGTCTCACCTCATTCACTGTAGTTTCCACGCGCTCCGCGCTTTGCTGTTTCACTTGTTCGCTTTGCCGTGCAAGCTGGATGGCCTTCTCCAGTGTCAGGTCCGCCTCTAGCTGGAGTTTTTGCGAAACGTCTTTGTCCATTATTCCGATGACGATCCGGTCCCGGATCTGCTCGTCTTTCCCCGCACCGAACTCGCAGTGCTGCGCGAGCTCGTACAGGCTCCGCACGAAAGCTTCAACTGTCTCACCGGCCCTTTGGCCTCGCTTATGAAAACAGGCGCGATCATGGATGACGTTTCTTTTCGGGACAAAGTGTTCATCAAACTTCTGCATCACTAGATTAAACTCATACTCTGGATGTGGTATGGCCTCGGTTGCCACAGGAAACACAAACGAGCTGTAAATAGGTTCGGCATCTCTCCCCATCGAGTACAAAAGCGAATTCACCTGCACTTCGCTGCTCTCTTTGTCCAGTTTCGATGCAACTCTAAACCGGGAAAATCTCTGCCGCCATGTGAGCCACTCCGCTGGCTGCGAGAAATCGAACGGCTCGGGAGGTCCAAACTTTGCCATCTTATGATCTTACTCTTAATTTCGGCGTGAAGTCGTCACTTCTGACACCATGTCATGATATGAAGCAAGACACAGGTCGTAGTCTTCATTAAAGAACGTTTTATTGGACTACAGCACGGAGAGTATGAGGCTGAGCCATGCATTGAACTATCCAGTGTAATAATAATCATACAAAGCGCTCGTGGTTAGCATACCCGAACTACGGTAGCTTCATCTGGACAAAAGGCAATCTCACAACAAGTGATATAATGTATGTAACAGTGCTTATACTGCCTGCTTGCCTGTTAATTGAGTGCACTATATTCTAATGTGCTGATTTAGTCACACTAACTTATGTAATTCATAAAGTACTGCAACTAAAAATATCTGCACATTGGAGAAAAGTGCCGCTTTAAGTGCCTGATGCTGATGTGGTTTTATCTACACATTTTGCTTTTGTTTCTTCCATGTTTTGTGTTATTTAAACATGTGATAATATTCAAAGATGGACAAGATGTCCTGTACAAAAATACACGTGTAAATAGGGTCCTGGAACGAGTTCTGTGCCAGGGAATCAGGAAAAGTGAGGCATTAAAATGAGTAAGCTTACTTGCATTGCATAGACTGAAGACAAACTATCAGGCTCTGGAACAGAAGAGTCAGAAGCTAGAGTCAGAGTCATCACTGCAGCCGACAGATCAGCTTCTGTCTCAGTATTTATGGTGAGGCATAATGGTCATGAAAGAGTTGGTAGAGACAAAGATGAAAGTCAGCATAGAGTTCTTGTACAATTTCATCTCATGGCTGATCATCAAGGGGGTGTGAAATACTCTGGATGTGGTTAGAGATCATTTTCACATTCATGCCACATTATAAATATAGCCAACCTGCTTTTCAAAGCTTTGAAAAACTCAAAGGAGTAGTAATTCACATCAGAATTCTGAATCAGTTCAAACTGGTTTGAACAAAACTATGTGCCTCAGCCCCAGTGACTCAACAGAGTTAATGGCTTCCACGAAACAAACCCTTTTCCAGGGTTTGCCTAAATGTAAATGACGTATAAACAAAGAGGAGACAAAAGATTGTTTATTGAATGTAAATATTTTTTTGCTCCCTTGAGGCAGGCAAAAGCATATTTCTACAGCAAGCCCTGAAGGAACAAACACACCTCACACTCATTCACAGGGCAAATATACTACAGGAATTGCATCTTAATTCGGTCTATTACAATTGTTTACATATGCCTGGCGCTTCCATTCTAATTTCAGATCCACATTGATTTGCTGCCAAAATGGGGGATTGCAGTACGTGACTCGAAATGTCACAGGCAGTCATTTCATCTTTCCCCCTTCTCTCATTCTTAATCAGTGAGTGACAGAGTAACGGACAGGAAGGTGAGATTGCAGCAAAAACAGATCAACCTTGTGCATCCTGCATGTTTAATTTTAGTTTATCAGTGAACAGCACATGTTTGGTTTTATTTTATAATAAAAACGTATCTTTCTGTTATTATTTTTGGTAACACTTTATTTTACTGTAATTGTTACATATGTTACATGTAGTTACTATAGTAATAACTATAAATTATGCATAATTACATGTAACTATCCCTAACCCTATGTAGTTACTTAATATTACTAAGTACTTCAATGTATTATTACAGTGTGACAAAGACACCGTAAAATAAAGTGTAACCTTATTTTTTTATTGTCCTGAAGTTAAATAAAATCACCTGGAACTCGGAATCAATGAGAGCTGAGAAATGTAATATTAGTCAGATGTTTAGGCATGGTGACGAATATTGTTTGATTACATAACTTTAATGACAAGGCCACACCACTTGGAGCTTTCCTGAGGAAAAAAGCTATAAGATACAAAGGGCAGGTCACATACCTGACCTGGTTAGGGCTGGTCGCATACCTGACCTGGTTTGGTCCTGTACAATCTTACTACATTCTTGATGTCGATGGACAGCAATTACTGGATGCTGTGCTTCTTCAAGGACAAGAAGCTGAAGCCTGATATCAGAGATTCACACAAAAAAAACGAAATGGAAATAAAGTTCACATATATTTTTAAGTTTAGTTAGTAAGTATACTATCAATGTACTAAGTGTACTATTAATACTGCTTGGGACTAAATTGGCCACTTTATAGTACATAAAAGTACATTTAAGTGTACTATAAGTGTAACAGTATAATATTTAAGTGCACAACTAGTTCACAACTATGTTTCTCATTTGTACTGCATCTCTATTACAAAAAAAAAAAGACAAATATTAAAATAATAAACTACTAGTATACTATTTAACATTTTTTAATTTTTTTGTTTATGAAAGTACAAAACCACAAGTTAAGCCGCGTTTCCACCGTGGGAACTTTCCCCAGGACCTAGGTGTGCTCAGTGTGTTTACACCGCAGGAACCAGGGTCTAAATGAAGTTCCGGGTAAATATCTCCCCCTCCGAAAGTCCCTGCTGGCGAGGTAGTACTTTTTCAAAGTTCAGGAACTTTCGGGGGTGGGACTTGTGCGCTGATCATGCTGATTGGTTGTGTTCACGCCGCATTTTGATTGAATGACTCCACGCAGCATTCTATTTTAACCGTGTACTGTCTATGATTTTAACCGGCATTTATAAAAATCTATTGCGATTCGTGGCTTCATGCAGTAAGAGTTGTCTGTCTGCAAATATGGAATTTAATAAAATAAAAAAACACAGCTGGACCGACGACAAGGTTCGGGCTTTATTAAGCGTATTTGTGTAACAGGAAATTTTCTGCGCGTTCGTCCCAGCCATCTCACGGTCAATGTCCGCATCGTCTAATTTTATAGCATTACGAGCTTTCTGAACACGCTTTAGTATCAGTGCTCGTCTCTTTTCTGCCGTTTTGTTAATTACCTCGTTAGTAAAGCAATACATCACAAACAACCTCAGCACAGTTTGAATATCCTCCATATTTATTATAATGTGGCGATCAAAACTGATTACTGTCCGTCCAGACTAGGAGGAGCGGATGCGTGCAGTTTACAATCTTCCCGGTACTTTAGACCGCGGTGTAAACGCAGAAAGCAACCGGTCTGGGGCAAAAAAAGTTCCTGGGAAAAAAGTTAATGGGACAAATTGTTCCGGCTAATTTCGGTGGAAACGCGGCTTCAGACCACAGTTTGTGAGACTGCAGAACTGTGTGTCTGAGCGGGTGGTGAGCAACATGGGTGCTCCTCAGGGAACGGTTTTGTCTCTGTTTCTTTTCACCCTATATATCTTAGACTTCAATTACAACTCGAAGTCATGCCACCTCCAGAAGTTTTCAGATGATTCAGCTGTGGTTGATTGCACTGAGGGCGGGCAAGAGACTGAATATTGAGCCCTGGTCAACAATTTTGTGAAGTGGTGTGTAGTGAACCATCTACAAGCTAAAACAAAATAATTGGTAATTGATTTTAGAGGCCAACCCTCACCTATTTCTATTCACGGCAGAGATGTGGAGATAGTGGACTCCTGCCGGGAAATTGCCAGAGTGCCTTCTGTGTGAACGTGTAACAGGTTGATTGATTGTAGCGGTGTCAATCACGCTCTCTGGACCAATCAGGACAGAACTGCATGCTATATGGGCAGAGGGTGGGCCCTCGTGACACTCTATGTTGTTAGCGTCAGAGGCACACTTCCGCTGTGGGTCCTCTCGCGTTCGTGTGCAGTCGCGGTTATCGGACAGTGTTTTTCCTGCCATGTTCTCCTGCCGTCATAAATCCGATCGTCCCTGTAACGGAACCGGGTTGCGTTGTGCTGCTGGCTTCATGTAGCTGTATTCACGACACGATGGGTTTATAGATGATAGATGTGCAGCTCCCTGACGGGACTGAAGCACTTGCTGGCGTCGTTATCTGCACGAGACTCGCCCTTCCCGCCATGCTGCTGTTTTGTTTCTATTTGTCTCTACTGATTTCTGTTTAACGACAGACTGGTAACTGGGGAAAGCTAGGAGCTCACTCTGGGTTCTGGACGCCTTTACGCACTTTACAGCGCGGGATTCGTCGCGCAATTGGGAGTTTGACCAGGCTGTATCTCAGTGATTGGGACATAGACGATAACTTTGCCTTTCTGTGGCCTGTCTGTTTATGTGTGTGTGTGTGTGTGTGGTTTTGGTTGTTTGATTATGATTAAGTGACTTTTGATTAGTTTATATATTTTTTTGGTTTAAGTGTGAAAAGAAAAGTATCTTTCCCTGTTTTTTTTTTTTCTTTAGTTTATATAATTTTTTGGTTTCCGTGTGAAAAGAAAAGTATCTTTCCCTGTTTGTTTTATTTAGTTTATTTTTATTTTTTTTGGTTTAAGTGAAAAGTATCTTTCCCTGTTTGTTTTCTTTGATTTGTAATTTATTGTTTGATTTTTCTATTGTTATTAACTGAATGTTTTTCTTTTAGTGCTGAGTGCCGGAAGTGGTGGCGTCGGTGTCCTCGGTGGTGGTGTTTCCTCCTGTGTGCTGTGTGTTCCCTCTTTTGGTGTATTTTGAGTGGTTATTTTTGTGTGTATACGTGTGATTAGGGAATCCTTAACCCCTGAGATCCCACACCTTTGACCCGGTTTCCTCCACTGGTAAGGCCTCAGCACTCCCTTTTTTTTATTTTTATTTTTTGTTCCTTTTCTTTATTTAGTGTGGTTGATGCTCTATTCAATTCAATTCAAGTTTATTTGTATAGCGCTTTTCACAATACATATTGTTTCAAAGCAGCTTTACAGAAAGTGCATTTCAAAAATATACATACAAAAATACAGTTAGTTAATCATAAAATTTAGGGCATAACATATCGCCGGCGTTGGGTCGTCTCGTCACAGGCGTTGAGTCGTCTCATCACAGGCGTTGGGGCATCTGAAGTCTCCATGACAGACTGGATACATAACTGGAGCTGACAAACTCTATTTGAGTTATCTCGGGACAGGCGTCCCGAGATGACAACAAAAAAGGCAGATGGGAAATAATTAGCGTAGCTGCTGTTCATAATATGAATGCATTTGATCTGATTTAACTGTAGTATAAAAGGTATGAGATGCATCATGTGAATGCTTGGCTAAAGAGATGCGTCTTTAATCTAGTTTTAAACTGGGAGAGCGAGTCTGAACCTCGGACAGTATCAGGAAGGCTATTCCAGAGTTTAGGAGCTAGATGTGAAAACGCCCTCCCTCCTTTAGTGGACTTAGATATCCTAGGTACGACCAGATGTTTGATGTTTATTTTAATGATAAATACAATTATTGTGTTTTTACTGGAACTACGTCTCTGGCTTCATGCATGAATCGAACCTGTGAGCCTTTATGTAAATTTGGAGGTTTAATTATTGAATTAGCCTAATTCTATTTCCCAGGGTGAAACTCCCTGGGTGGCGTAGTCGGTGTTTTGTTAAAGTTTAAGACAGTTGGACAGGTTGAACAGTGTTCCACGCCCCCATGGGTGAGTGAGAAGAAGAGAAAAAGTCCCACTCGCCACAAACGCAAACACGTCCCGGGATTGATGTCGAGATCGGTCCCGGATCAGTCCCGGAACGCGCCCTGTGTGAACAAAAGCCAGGATCAATGCCGTAAGGGGTGTGTGTGTCGTAGTGATGATGCACGTGCCATCGCGCGACTCTGTTGTTCTTAGAAGAAAGTATGTGTTTGTCATCAACAAAGAAAGAATGAAAAAATGTCTGCAAACTGGAATGAAGCAGAGACCAGGAGCTCCTTACTATCCGCGCTGAAGCTGAGATCGTTCGCCAGCTTTGTGGAACGGTACGCGATGCGTCAAGGCCTCATTATACTTCTGTCGAACTCACGCCGTAGTTACGTCGTAGGCTGTGTTTAGCGTGGTACCCTTCGGCGTACCCTGACGTGCACCTCTCCAAAAATGTAACAACGCATCAATTCTACGTGGACGCAACCGCTGTGATTGGTCTGCTGAAACCCCTCCCTCGGGTTTCACACGCTCCCTCTGCATGTGTAATTGCGCGTCAACGTGGACAACGACGCAGAAGTATAAACGAAAACCAACACGTTGCCTACAGCGTAGAGGCTCCGGCGTAGGTCCGACACAGAAGTATAAATCAGCCTTCAGTGTACATGTTTTCAACGCATACGTTACGCGTCTCATCCTGACATCACATGTCTTTACGGGATCTTACCGGGATGTGTGTGAACACACTCACAGATCCCGGAAAATCACTTGCAGTGTGAATGAACCAAAATCAAACGATTCCGGGACAAATCCGGGACACTTTATCCTTGTGTTTTCTCGAATCTCTGTGTGAAAGAGGCTTAAAACTGACGGAGTCGATCGAATCCACAAACCAAATCCAAAGCTTCACAGTCGTTCGTTTCCTCTTCATAGGTTCAACATTTCATTCGGTAAGGCAGTTTTGATTTATATGCTGTTTATTGTTTTGATGATCGCATTGTTTTACATTTACATAAGGAATCTTCTATCACTTGTTTCTGCTTATTCTTCGCTTGTGTATTGATCCAGGGTTTCTTTACTTTTCAAAGGTGCGTAATAGCGCCCCTACCGTATAAAAGTGAAAACATGGCTAATCTGACAATTCAGCCAGTGGCGGGGAAAGAGTAAAGTAGATTTCTATGTACACTACCAGTAGCCTACAAACATTCAGATACTCAGATTCAGGAACATATCAGTTTTCTTTATAATATTTTCAAACAATGTAAGTTTAAAAGATAGTAAATAAAAATATGTGAAATAAAGTATTTAATAGGCTACTCAATCAACTACGAGCCAAGTATACTTAGAATACATAGTTATACTTTTAAGTAGCCTATATCTCGATCAAACGATTAGTACAAGTATAGGCCTACTTTTCTGTCAGTATAACTCAAGTACTTATGCTAAGTGTAGCCTACTTTTAAGTATGAGAAGTACATACAATGTGAACTGAAAGTATACTTTCTTATTTTTAGTTAAAAAGAAGTATACTAATAGCACACTTGAATGAACTTTTTTTGTAAGGGTTGTTTGTATTTTTGAGCAATATCTCATTCTATAAACCAATCACAAGCTTCATCCTCTTCTTCTTCAACATGATTCTCTATACGTTTTGATGATTAAGCTTCTCCTCTCTAAACTGATGTAGCATTAGTTCACGGAAGTTCTTGTTTGCCAATGGTCTCGAGAGTCTTTCAAGAGCACTAAGCTCTCAAAGAGGTGATCTGATTGAGCCTGACTGATGACGAATCACATTGAGAGGTGTGTGAATTTTCCTAAAGAGGTGGCCATGCCCCATTAGCATGAGAATGGCTCGGCTGATTGCAGTGTATGGGGAATGTCCTCTAGCATGTGTGTGTGGAGATATAATACTCTACTTATCAAAAAAAATCCTTTTAATTTCTTTTTCCAGAATTTATTGTATATCTGGTGATTCACTGGCCATGCATTGTAAATCTATGAGCCACATATAAATCCATTTAGATGTGCCCTCATCATGATTATTGTCATACTTCTCAAACTGGAAAGTTCATTTAAGAGGGTCAAACTTAATGTGATCATCAGCCCAAAAAACATCCTCATTCAACACAACACTTTTATTTAAAACTTGTACAATGCCCATGCCCTCAATACTGCGAGACATAACAGCAGTTTTTCTGAGAAATGTAGAAACAGAGACACACATGTCAGATTCCTTTAAAGTCTTCACGTCCTACACTCTCAGTTAAGTCCTATTCTTTGAATTCTTTCAAGCAGCAAGTCTGAATGAGTCATAAATGTAGACAGTGACAAGATTGTGAGTTTCTGCATATTCCAGGTAAAAGGAAAACAGCAAAAAGGGAAAATTATACGTTCATGTTGAGGTTAACAACCACTCTTTCCTGAAAGAAATTATTCACATTTTCAGTAACATATAGCCTATGCAAAATGTCAACAAACCTATTATATATAAACATATACATATCTTTGGGAAAACAAAAAGTGAAAATCCTGTATCTGTACCTGTGATTCACCTAAAACATGAAAACACAATTTTTGCCTCTCTTTCACATGGTGAAAAAAGAGTATGTGCCATTAATACCAATTAGACAGACTCTCTTTACCAATCAATGAACACGCATTATATTTAATTTTAAGGGGGACTCCACACAAAAATTAATTTTTTTTCAGCAATTACTCATCCTCAGATGAACATCTTTAAATGGACTGCATTTATGGCGCTTTCACAGACCCAATGGCCATCAAAGCACTTTACATGTTGCCTCACATTCACCTATTCATACACCAAGCCCGGTGTCAGCTGGGGTTAGGTGTCTTGCTGGACACCTCAACACTTGGTCAGGTGGAACCTTCCAGTTTGTAGACAAACTACATGAACCACTGAGCCACTGCCGCCCCTAAGAATCATGTTAATCAAAAAACATATGTAGACTCTAGTGTGCCTGCAATAGCATTGATACTACATTTACTCAAAACCAAATTTCTATTTTACGTCACATGGATAGAAGCGTTTTGCCAGATACTGTTCCACTCTGTTTGTTAATTGGCACAGGGTCCGTTTCATCTCAGCCAGGCTCTGGGTTCTAGCTGATCCTTGCCTATCCTTAGTTGGCTCCGCACCACCCCCAGATGAATTGGTATAGAGAGAACTGCTCACCAGATGGGGTGAAGTCCATCATCCCACCTGCTGATCTCCCTCCTGATCCTCATTAGTCTCCTGCTCCTCCTGAATGTAGAACTCTTAGATCTGACAGGTTCAACCTTACCCTTTATGAAAAAGTATGTTTGTTAAAATAATCATATGCACTGTGGTCCAAACTTGGGTCCATAACTGCACAGCAAACAAAAACATACCCAGTAAAAACAACAACAGAATAATAAAGTTGAAGTTCCACACAAGGTTCAGGCAGTGACATAAGTGCAATACTACAGTTCATTAAAAAAAATATATTCATACTGAGTAGGCTAACTTACATTTTCAACACAGTATTAAAACGTTGCCTGTTTCGCACCATCAATGAAGAGTTCCAAATTAAGACACACCAAATTTCACCTCTGCGAGTCTCAGAGAAACATAGTTGTGGTATTTTGATCCTATGTGAATTGGTTTTTAACAATTAAGTTGAGTGAATGGCATAATATCTCAGTCACTTGTTTTATTCCTGAATGAATCAATGTTTTTGAACAAATCAGTTGACTGAATGTTTCAATTACACACATCAGACTGGTTTAGTTTAGAACAAATCAGATCAGTCAGTGAATGATTCCATGACTCAAACATAGACAGCCACTTGTCACCACCTACTGGTGAAACCTGCTGAATGAAACTAGCCTAAAACAAAACAAAGGACATTTATAACATTTCAAATGTAGGTCAATCTATATTTATATTAAAACAGACTATTCAAATACATTTGTAACAAAGTCCACTGAAGGCAAGTTTTTAGAGAACCCAAGTGCAGTTTATTTGCATGTTAAACATGGGCATGGGCATGGGCATGGCACAGTGGTTACAGGGAAACATAAATACTTGACCAGGACATGTGGCAAACATGAGGGCTTAAACACACAACAGACTAAGACAAGGGACATGTGCACAATAAAACAATGAACCAATGACAACATGACACAATCACATGGGGAACACATGGCAGGATCACATGACTAACACAGGGAATCACATGGCAAGACATGTATCATGACTGACATGAAACATGAACCAAAACAAGACGTGACACAATTAAATAAATACAGATCTGAATAAAGCTAAAAAAGGCAAATGCCCATTCTTTGCTTCAGCATTTAGTCTGAGAGACGAAAACTAAAGATCCGAAGGAGATAATATGCTATAAATTGAAAAGTCAATTGGAATTGGGACAAGTCTGCACCACACTAGGATTAGAGATAATTACACAACTAATAGGCTGTGCCTCAATGATAAGCTCATCTCAGAGCTGAAAAAGTGTGCGTGATTTGATATTGTTTTCAGTGATGATAATTCATGGATAGCATGTGACTGAAAACTATTACTGAGAAGAATAAATGATGGTACGAATTAAATTGGACCCTAAATTTGTTAAAAATCGAAAGCTTATAATGAATGCTTGCTCAACTGTGTTTGTACTAAATCAAAGCAATGCAAATACCACAGCAGTTCATTCAGTTATATGACCCAATACACATTGAACTGCTCTGAGAGAACACTTATTTTATTTTAGCTCCTGATGATTAGGCTCTGACTGTACCCATATCCTCATTAAACCACCTTGTATGCCACAGTCTGTCCAGACCTCTTTTAAAGCAAAACCGGGAGGTCAGTCTAACATGATTAATCCCATTTGAGATCCTCTTTCTTTTTCTGCAGTGGGGCTCTTTGTGGCCCAAATCAGTGTTCTGATTAAACTGCAGCACTTTGAGTCACTGGTTCCTTCAGCTGCAAAGAAACTAAGAGTTTAAAGGACCTTGATACAGATAAAGAAGCGCCCCATCAATCGGATACTTATTTGGGTCCAATCTTCATAAATGGGAAAAATGGACCATTTCACCATTTTACTTATTATATTCTCAGCTGCCCGGCTCTCTCTCGCCTTCTCTTTTCTCAGAAGTCTCAAAGGAGGGAATGCAGCTGGCTGCCCTTTTGTTCCCTCACTCAGATGATTTTAAAGAAGGAGAGCAAGATGTATTCCCCAGATCTTAGTGACTCAAATATGTGAGATTGACTTAAACACGTTCACATGCTGCTGTCCAAATCATGCATGTCTGAACCTGATGTTTTTTGACGAAACACAATTATGTACACACACGTTCTCCAGCTCTGTCACCCTAACCTGCTTGTTCCATCCTCCAGCTGTTGCTGCTTATTGTGTTTCAGCTCTCCATCTGTCACAATATACATTTTGCTCATAATTCTGGAACACACTTGCATGCTCTCCTCTGACAGAATGTCATCATGAGATGAGATTAAATTATAATATCAATTGTGTCAAATTATAATTTTGAATTATTATACCCATACATCTTTCTTTTAACGCTGTGTTAGTTTGAACTGAAGATGATATTCAATTCAAAATGTTTCTGTTGGGTTTTAATGTGTATGTGAGGAGTTTTTTTTTAATGCTTTAGATTTCTTTAAAAAATCATCCCTGAATTAGGATACTTCTATTAATATTTTTTTAATTAGCCTATTATTTTACAAGTTAAAAAAATGTAATTAGCTCAGTTCACCGATTTATAAAGGTTTTATAAACCTTTATTTGGTTTAGTCATAAAGATTTAAACCAAATAAAGATGATTTAAATCAAGTTCTCCTGCACAGATACCTTCACTCACTTCAATTAAAGGAACAAGCCGACTTTTTGGGACTTAAGCTTCTTCACCGTATCCCCCAGAGTTAGATAAGTCCATACATACCCTTTTCATCTCCGTGCGTGCCGTAACTTGTCTGACGCCCACCGCTAGCCTAGCTTAGCACAAAGACTGGAGGTAAATGGCTCCAGCTAGCATACTGATCCCAATAAGTGACAAAATAACGCAAAAAAATTCCTATTTACATGTTGTGATTTGTATGGTCACAGCGTGTACAAATAACAAGGTCACATGAGACAGCCATCTTCTAACCGGATACATACTGGGAACTATATTCTCAGAAGGTGAATTACTGCTACTTCTGCGGAGTGATTTGCCCACAGCACCTGAGAAGCCCCGTGGTGAGGAGCAGAGAGTTCGCTCAGAGTGTTGCGCTAATCACTCCGCCCAAGTAGCAGTTACATTTACAATTAGGCCTACATGTTGATATTTTCCAGGTTATATAAAATTAAAATAAATAAAAACTATATTTATAATTATATATAAGTTTTTTTTATTGATCTTAAAGAGAATTTCTCCTACTGATTAGCAGTATGATAGAATTCAACACTTTATACATTTATTATTGAAAGTTATAACCAATTTACCATAATGTGAAAATCCAAAGCTGGAGCAAACAAACAAGGTATATTGAGTCTCTTGATATGCAGGTGCAAGTCAGACTTCTTATTTGTGTTGCCCAAGGTGACTAAGATGACTTCATTGGACGTGGTGAAATGAGACGTCTGGCATTTTGTCTTTTGAGATCATAAGTGAGATGCAGTTATGATGGAGGAGCACAGGTCCTTCAGAGGAAACAATCGCATTGTTTGTGCATATGTTTTCTATAGCAATTTTCTATAGCCTGAAAGACATGTGTGTCTTTTATAATTCAGAAACACTATTGTTGCTTTTAAATACTCCACAATTACTGTGCTTCAAATTACACTGTAAGATATCTGAGGAATACTGTATACAGGTTTGAACATAAGCCTAACAAGCATATTTAAGTAAACAAGGCAATGCCTTCCAACTTCTTTTAATGATTCATTGAAGTGTGTTGAATATAAATGTTGATGCCTTAGCACCTCTGCCCTCCAACTGACCTGTACATCATATCTTTTCTCTCACTAATACAGAATCTTTCCACCAAACTTCACATTTGCTGGTAAAGAGTTCAGAGGCCAGCTACACTATGGAATATGCTTTATATCTGCTTTTACACGCCCACCTAAGGACATTGATAGGAGAAACAGCATTGTTCCTCCACTTCATTGCTACAAATATGCAAAAGATGAAAAGTCCATGTTAGCCTCGTGAAAAAAAAAGTGCTTTTATTTAATAATGTGAAATAAACAGAAGTGCATGTAAGTATCAAGAGTAGACCTTTACAGAGCATATACAGGGGGAGGGGGGATTCATGTATTTTAATAACATGAATGGAGTGGAAAAAAGAAAGTGATTAGCAGGATTGACATTCCAAAAAAAACAGCACGCTTGGTTTACGGTTTGTGAATCTGCAACGCCGGTTTCCCTTTATGAATGACGAATATAGATTAAAGGGGTGGTTGATTATGATTTCACTTTTTTAACTTTAGTTAGTGTGTAATGTTTAGGTTTGAGCATTAACAACATCTGCAAAGTTACAACGCTCAAAGCTCAATGCAAAGGGAGATACTTGCTTTTAAAGAAATTGCTTTTTAAGGACTACAACAAATGGCTGGTAGGGACTAGGATATTCCTTCCGGGTTAGTGACATCGCCAACCCTAGAATTTACATAAACCCCGCCCCCTGAACACGATTTATAGAAGACTAGAAGAAAACTACACATAAGCTACATAAATTCACCAAACCATTCAGAAATGTCCTGTTGCATTTTACATGTTGTCACTTCTTCTTGAGTCTCTCCGTCATTGTCTGAACCCGAGTGAGTACGAGGTGGCCAATTCGTACAACCTTGTACGATTTGTCTAAACCCCAGTGATGGGTAGTTTTAGTGGTGGGGTCAGGGGTAGGTCATTCGTACAGTTCAATACGAATTGGGCAACTTCTAGATATATGTAGGCTACGATTTAGCAAAAATCGTGAAAAAAAAGAGGGCGTAGCCTATGAATTTGGAGTCAATACAAAGCAGCAATATGTTCGGCAGCCAAAAACTCCACTTATACAATACAATACAATACAAACTTTATTTATAAAGCACATTTAAAAACAAGCAAGTTGACCAAAGTGCTGTACATTGACATTTAAACAGTAAATAAATAAACTACAACAGACAATTTCAACGCCTATCATGCTGGATTAAAAGCTAAGGAATAAAGATGAGTTTTAAGTTGCGCTTTAAAAACTGCGAGGCTGGGGGCCAGTCTGACATGAAGAGGCAATGCATTCCACAGTTTAGGTGCTGCAACTAAAAAAGCTCGATCCCCTCTGCTCTTTAGCCGTGTTTTAGGAACAACAAGGAAAAACTGGTTTGCGGACCTCAAGGACCTTGACGGAGCATGTGGCTTTAACAGCTCAGTAATATAGGCTAAATAGGAGCAAGTCCATGAAGAGCTTTAAAAACAAACAACAAAATCTTAAAAACGATTCTAGAACTAACAGGCAGCCAGTGAAGAGAAGCTAAAATAGGGGTGATATGTTCGCGCTTACGAGTTCCAGTAAGGAGGCGAGCGGCAGCATTTTGAACTAATTGAAGTCGAGATAGGGAGGCCTGGCTGGCACCTACATACAGAGCATTGCAATAATCAAGGCGAGTTGTGATAAGCGCATGTATAACCCTTTCGAAGTCTGTGAAGGATAAGAGTGGCTTAATTTTTGTAAGTAGCCTAAGTTGAAAGAAACTGGCTTTCACCACAGAATTTATCTGCTTCTCCATTTTAAAATCATAATCCATTTTAACTCCTAAGTTTGTTACAATCGACCTTACATAAGGTTGAAAAGTGGCCAGATCTATCACTTATCTACGGGAAACGGTCTGTGTTGCAGAGAGGATCTTTGCAAGGCCGAAAGAGACCGTATGAAGCTGTGGCCATTAGTAGATGAGGCACAGAAAGCAGAAAAGGTTCCCACTGATTTGATCCAGCTTTTATCTAAGTAGGCCTACTGACATTTTATCTTAACTGATATCATAAAGCAATACAAATCAATATTGATCTTTGGCCAATGTCCTCTGCTAAATTTTATAACTCCTATTTGAAACTTACTGTAACAGTTCAGTACTAAAATATGAGACTGTGCCGAGCAGGACGAGGTCGAGGGACTTGAGAGAACGGCACGAGACCGGTGGTGTGATTAATGATGAACGACACCTGTGAGGCGCACCGGTCTAGAGGTAAAGAAATGTATTCATTCCTTTTGGACTAAAGCCAAAGCAGAAGTGGTTAATGGTAACCATTGGGAGTTGCTTAAATTTGAATTGGGCAAGTTTTTCAGAAATGATTGTATTAATATTGCCAAACTCAAAAAAGCCCAAGAAGAGGACATCATTTCCACTATTGCATACTGTCAACTAGATGCCCTGATAGCTTATCTGTGGACGAAAATTATACTCTCTTTGAGTATCAGCACAAATTGGATGAACTTTATCAATTAAAAGCTGAAGGTGCTTTTGTAAGGTCCAGAAGACGCTGGCTCGAAGAATCTCTGACTAAAACAACATTCATCAGTTTGAAATTGGTAACTCTCTCTCTGAAGACCCCCCAAAAATCGCCAAATATTGTTCAGAATTCTATAAGAATCTATAGAAGCCGATTCTGTTATGACAGCACTATTTCCTTTATGGCCTTGGTAGGTAACATTAATTGTATTAGTGCTCCTGATAAAGATTTTTGTGATCGCCCCATCACATTAGTTGAGGTTCTCGAATCTATCATAAGTTTAAAGGTTAATCAATCGTCAGGTGTAGATGGCCTTAATGTTTTTGCAAAGATGTGAATGAAATATTTTAAAACTATTTTAGAGGACATAATAGATGAAACACAATCAGGCTTTCTAAAAAAACAGACACATTCAAACAATATGTGGCTGGTTCTTGATCTGTTAGACTATTCAGAGTTACTGAGGGATGATATGCTAGCTGCTTTTTCTGGACTTTTACAAAGCCGTTGATAGTATCGAACATGGTTTTATATTTAAAACTTTGGAAACATTTGGCTTTGGGGACCTGTTCAACTAGATGAACTCTTTATGCCCACTGTAATTCTTCAATAAAGCTAAAACACGGTACCTCACCAAGGTTTGAACTGCAGCTGGGAATACGTCCCCATTTCGCCATACTTTTTATTTATTTTATTTTTTTATATATTAATTTATTTGACAGGGACAGTGTACATTAATTAACATTGCTGCAAATGCACCAGAATTAGCCAAAAGGCTATTTTTCATCCGTTGTCCCTGGACAGATCTTAAAATTGTCTACCTAAAAAAACACAATAAGAAGATTACAGTAAACAATACAAAAAGCAGTAAAACAGATATAACTCTTCAATCTTCAAAAAAGAGTTACTATTAATATTATAATGTATTCAAACGTTTATAATATTTTCAAACGTTTATATTGATTACTCAATTATTAGCCAATTACATTAAGAATATGCCTTGCTAGGAGTTAGTATCAAGGGAAAGGAGATCATCATCAGTCAATTGGCCGATGATACTACCGTTTTGCTTAAAAATTCAGACCAGATTCCCTTAGCTCTTAATACTTTTAAAATGTCCTCCAATGCATCTGGGCTTCAGCTAAATGTGCTCAAATGTGAATTAATGCCAATTAAGCAATTTTCTGTTTCCAGAATGTAATATCCAAGTCAAAGAGACAATAACCTACCTTGGAATAGTACTCTCCAAATATTCACATTTAAACTTTTTGTCTATCAGAGAAAACTAAAAGAAAATGTAATCATTGGCTTCAGAGAGACTTACATGTTAGTGCAACTACATTATGAGCGTATAGCGTAATGGTTTTTATACTGTAAAAACTGTATATTCTATCCCCTTACACTGCCCCTATCCCTAAACCTACCCATCACAGGAAACAATCTGCATTTTTACATTTTTAATAAAATATTGTTTTTTATGTTTTTTAAGCTGTTTGAATTACGAGGACTCAAGAAATGTCCTCATGCACGTTTAAGTTGTAATACCAGTGTAATACGCATGTCATTATACAAATTTGTATCCTCATAAATCACATAAACAAGCACACACACACACACACACACACAACAACAACAACAACAACAACAACAACTGAAAAGGCAGCAATTCACACATCCAAATAGCCTATGAATGGAAAAATGGTGAGGAAGTGGGGTTTTTTGTGCTGGTATCTATGACAACCTCTTGTTATGAATGCTCAGAGAACATAAAGTGTGTGTGTGTGTGTGTGTGTGTGTGTGTGTGTGTGTGTGTGTGTGTGTGTGTGTGTGTGTGTGTGTGTGTGTGTGTGTGTGTGTGTGTGTGTGTGTGTGTGTGTGTGTGTGTGTGTGTGTGTGTGTGTGTGTGTGTGTGTGTGTGTGTGTGTGTGTGTTATTCAGTATTTGTGTCTTTGGGAGAGTGCTGGACGGTAAAAGAGGCTGATTTAAATTCATGCACCCGAGGAAAGTGTTTGATGTCATTGATTGTAGAGCAATTACAGGTCTTGAGACTTAGTGTGTGTGTACATGTTAGTTAGAGAGGGGGGGATGAGAAAGATCTACGTACTAATTCTGAGGTCATATCAGGCACAAATAGTCACCAATAGCCTACACAAAAAACTACACAAGCACCCAGTTGATGGAGAGAAGTAGACATACATTAATCCTAAAAGAGACTTGACTGATACTGTACTTGCAGGTTGATGTGGCAGGTTGATGTAGTGCCTAGTCGACTACATTCATATTCAACGCAGTGACTCTAAACCATCAACAGTGTTACTTTTTGTTGCTTGTTTAGCCATTTTTTGCATTGATAAACATTGTGCCACACATCCTTTCAATTGAACTTTGCTTGTGCTGAACCCAGAATAGTTTTAAGTCTCTGAAATTCTGTGATTTGAGAACTATAGACCTATGTGCATGTTACATTTATTCTTCTTACAAGTCAAGAAAATGCATAAAACTTGCACAAATACTGCATACTGACATTCTTGTATCTGAAAGTTATGTGGTCATAGCTCTTTGTTGGTTTATTGTTTCACAGTGGCACATAGAAAGGTGCAATCCAAATTTATATAGTGGTCAACATTACTATCCGTTCGAGAACTGCAAGAGTCCACATATTTGCCATATGGAGTTTTTATGACAATTATATTGTCTACACCAGGTCAGACAAAGGATGTCGAGTCATTTTAGTGCATGCCATTTTAATATTCTGAACGGACTTGCATGCTGTGGAAAAATAAAAAATGTGGAAGAGATGGATTTAGTGCTAAAAAGTATGATGCTGGCAAAGAACAGAACCCTTTATGTGTATTTGTCTGTGGGTCTGTGTGTATGGTGAGTAATGATGGTGTTATGGGACGTGGCTCGGTGCAAGATCAAAAGGGCCTAACAACTGCACCTGTTCATACTAGAGCTGTTCTGTCTCCATCTATTGCTCTTTCTTTCTTTATGTCACACTCATATAACATGCTTTTTTTTATGAATACCTTTCCACTGCTTCTTTGTCCCTGTGTCTTCCTGACAAAATCAGCCTCTCTTCCATATGCCCGCCTGGGCCTGTTGAACAAGAAAAGCTAACTCTGGATTCTGTTATCAACGTGTTTCAGATGATGTTACTGAAGCATTTATGTTAATATATCATTTCTGTCAACCCAGCCTGTTTCTTAAGGTATTTTTCAGTAACAATTTAAACAGGTTTATTTAGAAAATTAGAAACCTAATATCCCTTGTTTTAGTGGTATTGACTAGACACCTCATCAAAAATTATAGGTATTAAATAATGTTAAAAATCACAGAAGCTTATTAAAGGTATTGTTCACAAAACCTATCCTGAAATGGAAACTCCCCTCTGATTTCTTTTTATTAATTTTTCAATTACCCCTCTAACATATATTAAATGGAGTCTTTTTAATAACTTCAGTTGATTAAAAAGAAAAACAATCTTCATTCCATTTTAATCAATTACATGGACCTAATTGATTTTAAATTGATTTTACTTTCATATTTTGATATTCATCACAGTACGCTATATTTTCTTGCAAAGGATAGTCATTAGGACATATATATATAGCCTATTTAACAGGGCTGCACGATATTGAAGAAAAATTTAATAACTTGTGAAATAATGCAATATTCAAAATGCCATACGATAATGCTTTAAATGTCAAATCAATTTAAATTATATTTAAAAACTGACATAAAAAGTAATGTCACAAATCTGACAATGTCATTTTAACATCAATGTAAAAAAATTATAATATTTTAAATACCAACAACTCTTTGCTCAACTTGGAAACATATAAACCTGAAGACGCAACATCAAGAACATCCAGGTAAACAAAAACACCTGAAACTAGGGGTGGACGATTAGTTATTTTTGTTTTTTCATTTATTTATTTATTTTTGTTAAAAAGAAAAAGAAAACGGCACATTAAAAACTATATAAATACAATAAAACAAAGATACAAATTAAATGACAATATGGTTTCAGTGCTACACGCTTGAACCCCTAATAAATAGTGCTACGTTTTTCAGGTAGGCTTACAGTATACATTATATCTATTTTAATAACATTAAAGTAAGAAACAATACGGAAACCGAGTAGGCTACAGCGAGTTCTTTTCCGCAGCTTATTGTGCTTAATAACTCTTTTTAACGATATTTCGATATCAAGCATGGCTAATCCGCTATATAATTTAAAATATTTAAGGTGTCTGATGAGACAACACATACAAACACATATGAAGATTTACCTCTCAGACAGAATCCAGTATGCAATCCAACAAGAGATCTGTAGATTTTTTGTTGTTAAATTTTAGACTGCAATCATTTAATGAGAAAATAACCAATAACAAATCAGTAAAGGCAAACATCCTCTGCTAAGTAAGATTAATAACTTTGTTTGTCAGTTTTAATTTAAGTGCTCATTCATCTATTATCCTGGGCTGCGTTTCCCAAAAGCATCGTAAGCCTAAATTGATCGTAAAAACGATCGTACGACTGATCTTAATATTATGGTCTGTTTCCCAAAAGCATCGTAGCTTAAGTAGCACTTGAAAATCTTCGCAGAACTACGAGTGCTCTGGAGTAATCGTACATCCCCAAGTGCATCGTAAGAAGACAGATTTATGAGGACACCTGCAGGAAAACCGGCAGATTACACTTTTATCTAGATTTAACACACTGCAACGTAAGTAATATAATGTTTTGAGTGTACTTTATTGTACGCTTTATTTTGCTCGTTTTTTGTTTACATGAATTTATAAATGAAATAATTAAAAAGGGAAGAAAAAGATAGAAATACACACCTAAATTAAATGAATTAACAAAAATATATATAAAAGAAGTAATGTGGAAAATATGCTTCAAAGACTGGGCAAAATGGGATGAATTTAAAAAAATCTGTCAATGACGTGCACGAAAACCAGCCATGTATTGGCGATTTCTTGGTTGGCCATCATGTGGTCCCATGCCATCTTAGTCGTCGTCCTCCTCTTCCACCTCCTCCACCTCTTCATCTTCCTCCCTGTTTAATGTAATCTTTTTGAAAGGTAGGCTATCTGTTTTTATTTTTATTTTTTATTTTTCCCAGCCATTTTGTCAGTGCCTCCGCCTGTAGGTACTTTATATAGACTTGTCTTGATTGCTAATCCACAACAGATGACGATTATTAGGTTAAATGTTCAGAATATGAATCCATATAAGGTTATATTTCAGGACTTCGCAAATGGACAGCGACTCTTAAGTAGCACGTAAAACGCGTTCAACCACGTTGGTTTATGACGTCTCGCACGTGGTGGACTAATAACTTTTTTTAATTAATCTGTTTGAGATCGAATTAACGCTAGATTTCGTCATATAAGTTACATACATGGCATCTGAAGACCATTTCAAATTTTTATCAGTTACTTTGCTTTATTACCAGACTCAATATTTGGCTCGTTCTTACATAGTAGAGCACGTTCGCACATGCGCAGTCTTCAAAAACGGTGCTTTAAATCTCTTGACAAACTAAAAGACGTAAATTACATTTGTATGTATTCTAAATAAAAAATACGGGTTGTACGAATGTCAGCTTGCTTATTTTGCTAAAGATAAGGATTTATTCAGTCTACATCTCATGTAAACTAGAAACTATGCTTCTAACCACAGCTCCAGAGCTGTCGTTGCAACCACACAAGTTTGCGATGCTGTTTGCGAACGTTCGTAGGAACGATGGTTTCGGGAAACACCAAATCGTTGAACTATGCTGATAACGGCGGAACTTGCGATCATAGTTGGCTAACGATGCTTTCGGGAAACGCACCGGTTGTCAAAATATCATCCCATATTGTTGTGGCTGCAAACGCACCGATTTATTTTGGATGCATTTTTCAACCAATCCCATCTTCATTTTGAGAGACATGCTTAGTTAGGCTATATGAAAAGCAGTCTGAAGAGTAACATTGTTGATCAACAGTTTTCAACTTCATGGGCCCCAAACTGAGGTAACCTAGTTTTACTGTGATGGGTGTAGTACAGGACAGTAATCACACAACTTACCATGCTTTTACCACACTATTGGTAGACTAGTTTTAATGTGATACTTATTGTAAATGCACAGTAACCACAACACTTACCACACTTTATCACAGTAACCCTTGTTTTACTGTGATTGCTGTGGTAAAAGGACAGTAACCACAAAACCATGCTTTAAGCATTCTAGCCACTAAAGAAAACCTATTTTTCTTCAATATTTATGACTCTCCATCAAAGAAGAAAATCTGACGGTCTTGCTTTATTTTAAACAGGTGTTCAGTATCTCAGTCACAATGGAATCACAATAGAATCCAAAATATTCAGCTGGAAGTTGATTAAAACATCTTTCTTAGTTAATTTATGTAAATCCAACAGACTAATGATTTCAAATTGTATCAAGACTGTCATTTTATTTTAGTGCATTTAAGTAATTGATATGAATGCATTGTAAATAGCTATCCAGCCCCGTTCTATTGTCTATAAAGGTCGTGATTCTACAACAAGCCTCAATTATTGCCCAAGAGAACTTTAGAAATAATTGCTGTAATTATCTTCAAATGTTATCAATTAGCATCTCTATTGTTCTTTGTTGAAAAAGCGTTGTGCCATAAAAGGACATATGTTGCTGCTTTGTGGGTCTGTACATTTGTGTTCGAGCCAGCGAGAAAGAAATATTATTTGAGGAAGCCTGAAAAGTTCAAATCATGTATTACTTAAAAAATCCCTAAATAAATTACAACTGACAAGAAAACAGATTAACTGAAAAAAAAAATAATGATAATTTTGATAGTAGGCTACATAATTTCCCTTTTTCACTTACTCCGTCCTCAGTTTAAAGAAGGAAAAAGCTTTTCTGCTTCTGCCCCCTCCTGGCTGATAAATTAACTGCAGCCATCCTTTTAATGGTCACTTTCTAAATAATCATATCTTCTCTGCTGGTAACTAGAGACGCATTTAGTGTGATCGGGTTGACTAGGTATAATTGAATGTTTCTATCACCACTTTTTAATTTCAATAATTTGCATCCATTAACAGTCATCAAAAGATTAAAGAGCATTAAGGGCAATTGTGTAATAACCATGTTTGTAGTTCTGCCTCAAGGCTATTGTTTGGTCTAATCCAAGGATATTCATCATGTAGTCAAAACTTTACACATTTACATTTTCCAACATTACTTCAAAAGAGTCTTTCCTTTCCTCTCCCACTGATTAAAATTAATTAGCACTGTATAATAAACTAATAAAAACCCAGTACTGCAGCTTTTTTCCCATGCTGTTCTATAACAGAGTGTCCAGCAGTCATAAAGTCACGAGTGATGGCTCATTTGTGAGTTTAGGCTTTACTCATCTTTTTGAGAGTCAATTTATTTATGCACAGGCTAATAGATTCCTAATGTTTCCTTTTTCACATTGTCACTGTCTAATGTTCGTCTCATGCCGAATGTTTGCTCAGCAGGATATTTAAAAAATAAACAACATTAATGTGGGACTCTGGTCAGCATCATTTATCAGTGGTATTTATTTATAAAGATAATTGAAGTGTTTTAAGTGCAAAAAAGCTGAACTAATCATGAATACATTAAATAATATCTTTAAAATAAACATGCTGAGACGTTGCAAATATTCATATATATTCTCATGTTTAATGAAATCAAGCATGTGAGTCTATCAGATATAGCCTATAATTATTTTTGACAGTCAACTAACATTTCTACATAATTCAAATACTTGTGTTGGCAAGAGAAGGACAAGATTGAAACACATGCAGAGCCCTTATCATATAGTCCGCATTTCAACAGCTTTAATGAATAGTTGAAGAACATAATTATTTTTAATGGCGACAGCATTTGATGTCACTAACCTTGTGAACTTTGGTAAATCCTTAGCACGGGCTGTGTAACAACCTGGAATAGCCTGTGTTGTAAACTTTTTTTTTTTTAAACTGTATGTCATCCCAGAAGTTGTTTAAAGCCAAATTAGTTTTAAGTTAGAACTTATTACATATGAGAAATGGAAAGTGTGTTGTGTGTGCAAAGTGCATTACATGCTGAATTTGACAACAACATATACTGTCTGATACATTTGATGAGGATTATGATAATAATAATAATTAATTACATTTTCATAGCGCTTTTCTCAACACTCAAAGTGCTTTACATATGGCAGGAGGAATCTCCTCAACCTCCTCCAATGTGCAGCTGTATGTATTATGTGACAGCAGCCATAGTGTGCCAGAACGCTCACAGAGAGCTAATGTCAATCATTATACCATATGGGGATGATTAAGGCCATATGGACAGAAGCCAATGGGCAAGTTTGGCCAGGATCCTGGGGTTAAACCCCTAATATTTTCAAACTGACCACTCCGCAGGTAGTAGTTCTATAATTCACAAGCAGCTTTAGTTTTTTCGCTATTAAAAAAAATATGGGAATATGTGTAAACTGTACACTACTGTTCCATTTCAAACACTGTCACTGCTACTAGCATGGCATTTAAACCCCTAGTTCCAGTCCTGGCCAGGTGAGGGAGTGTTGAGCTTTAACTAATCTTTTACTCCGGCAATGCTGTAGAAGTATGTGTGTTTGGTTTGAGAGGTATGGCAATCTTACAGATAACAAAGGGTCAGACTAAATTAAAAGAAAAGACAGGGATACAATTCATAGATGAATGCGAGATAACAAAGAGTCTTAAATCTTGCCATAAACATCTTCTAACAGCAGCAAACATTATATTTCTGGTTGCTCTATAACAAAACTGAAGTCAGAAAATAATTTAATATCAGGTTAAAAGTGACATGTTCTGTTGTTGTGCTCATTTGTTGGAAGACATTTTTTTTTATTATTGTTGTTGACAGAATGATGACAGAAATAACATTCCACTAGAACATTTTAGAACAAATATTAAATATTAACCAGAGTTTGTGGGAGGTGGCACGATTCTCTCTCTCTCTCTCACACACATACACACACACACACACACACACACACACACACAATAGTCTATGTTTACTGCCTTATATATAGGCCATAAGCTGATAAAAAGCTGTTTATGAATGATATGCACTGATAAACCAGCATATTTTTAAACTCCATGATAAGAAGACATTAATTGTTTCTCTCCACGTGTCCTCCCATCCTCTGTCTTCTGGTGTTGTTGTTGTTGTTGTTGTTTAATAGCACTTCTGTAAAATACCCGTTCCTCACAAGCATTTCTGTGTAGTTGCCACTGACCTTTTGTGCACAAGACAAATAACCTTGAAAACGAAAAATCAAACAGTCTTATTACAGCAGCAAAGGTAAACACAGTGTACTCTATGTACTTTTTAAGGTACTATAACCGCACCTTACTTTTTTATGAATGAACATTGTGTCTATCACACACCCCCATGTTGCTGTTTCATGATTGGTTGGTTCAACCACAAGGTGCTCTGGCAGTCAGCGGGTTGGCTAATAATACTGAGCCCATACTTCATGTTGTTTTTCAAAACCTTTGTACTTTAGCAGGAACATCAGATCATATAGCACAGACTAATTATACTATAATTACAGTACATTTGGTGTATTTATAAATGTGCTCTTATGTGTTATTGTTGCTAGAATATTTTGTCTCCAATTACCTTGCAAATGATAACTGCTGAGGATTCTCCAACAGCAACAATGGTAATTCAAATAATGAGCCATTCTCATTAGCAATTTAAATCTTCAAGTTCTTGTTTTGCACTTGCGTTTTTCTAAACAGATTTTTTTGTTGAAGTTTTGTTCGGAAGGCATAGAGGAGTGTTGACAGCAAATTAAGATGAGCTCTGTATTTACATCTAAAAGGAGGGAAAAAATATATGTAAGCAAAATGCAACACATCAACAAGCATTCACCCAGCAATGTATTGCCAGAAATTCTGTGAAAGAGGATAAAATTGGCCCTTGAGCTTAATCCTGCGTCTCAAAGGATGGATTAGAACATTTCAACCACATAACTTCATGTTGTGTCAGGGGAGGGCATAAGGATGTCTCGCCTGATGAGTCAATTTAAAGCAGACACTTTAACATTTTCATTATTTTGAATATGCTACTATTCCACCCAGATTTGCTGCTTAATCTCTGCCACGCTTCATCTGGGATTCATTTGATCTGTCATAACATCCTGCTGCTGAAGCGTCTAGAGAGACTGCATGGGGATGGCAGGAATGAATATAAAAGATTTTTTATTTTTTGCATAAATAAAGAGAAATAATGAGACAAACGTGAGTCATTTATATTGCCAATGCGTTTGTATATACAAAACATACACAGTGCTTTGCAAAAATGTTCCGTCATGTAAATATTTTAATTTAAATATACATTTCTGGCATGCTCTTTAGTGCTCACTTTCATTGCAAGTAATTAGATTTGTAACATAAATAATGAGAAATGAGAAAAAAAGAAAACTGTCATCATTTACTCACCCTCATGTCGTTCCTAACCTGCATTTATTTTCTTCTACAACACAAAATGCGATAGGATCCGCCTACAATTGTTCACAAAAGAGATATTTTGAAGAATGTTGAAAATCAAACTGTTTAGGTTCCGATTGACTTTCTAATGTATTTTTTGGTTACCAACATTCTTCAAAATAGCATCCTTTGTGTTCCATAGAAGAAAGTCATGCAGGTTTGGAACAACACCAGGGTGAGTAAAAGACGACATCATTTTCATTTTTGGGTGAACTATCTTTTAAATGGTGTCCAGAAGTGGTTATATTTGAATGATTATGAATAATTAGTAATATCTTAACATAACATGAAATAAAATATTATTTTTGTGTCCAAATCCTTACATTCATTGTTGAGTGCCCTCACTTTCATTTTCAATCACGTTTCTAGGTTTCTACCAGCCATTTCAAGGCTTCTCTTTTCCCTGATTTCTCTTTATTCAGTACCATGTCCTTCAGCTCTTACAGGTCAATGCAAGAAAGATTTTTTTTTTTTTTACGTTTGGTTCCGCCACTTTGCTTATATAGTCAGAATTACATTTTGAATGGTGTCTGTTCATTAAAGTGGCTCAGCTGAATTGAATGCAAACATTTGTGGAGAAGAAGAAAAATGAAATGTTTGTATACAGTGCTGCAGTGTGATAACTGTATGAAATCATGTTGCGTGGTGTTGAAGGATGAGAAGAGCCTCACTGGGACGTCAGTAATATGAGGAAGGATGGCCGTAGGGAGTTTCCTGTCTGCCTCATGCTTCTGTACCCACTCCCCCTCCCCAGACGTTATCTCTCTCCCACACATTGCCACACAGATGTTTTGCCATAAAGCACTGCCGAGTTTAAGTCACTATAGGGCAGAACTTCCACATGGCGTATTGTCCTCTCAACCGGACAAAAATTAAATCGAGCCTGCAAAAATCTGTTTGCATGAGCTTCCTGTTCATTATGGCACTGAATGCGGTCTTCAGTTCACGAGGCTAAACTAACCTGAAGCTTCTAGAGGACAGAAACGGATGAAAATGTATTCTAGAAACGATTAAAGATTATTGTTTGTAGCCTGTTCACTAACCTGGGTCACGTCATGTCTCAAAACGGATTGATTCTTGACTGAGGAAACAGTGACTGAACTTATTGTGCCCCAAACAATGAAAGATTGAAAGATAGTTTTGTTTGTGTTGACAGATTTCAGCTCTTTGATTTTATCCTAATAGTGTACTAACTGTGTGTACTGACCTTAGAAAATGTGAAACCCCTGTAGGAACACTTCCAAGTACGAAACTGGCACATCTGACCTATACAGATTTAGAAAATAGCTCTTCTAGGTTTCTAGGTCATAATGTGCACAAAGAAAAGAAAAAACTAAAGACCTGAAGACCTTCAAGTCAATAAGGGTTAAAGGTGTACACTGAATTTGCATTCAAGCTGAAATACCGTTCTAATTCATCTATATTATTATTAAATCATTAATAACTTTAAAAGTCATTGAATTAAATAAGTTTTTGAGCAGATATATATCCTTTGCACACTTAAAATAAAGGAAATGACGAATTTTCTTATTTTTAGTCAGAATGCGTCTTTCCAGAGTGTTGGGTAAGTGAGAACGAGAACACTAAATCTCTGATATCTCAGAATAACAACAGTCACTAAATATTTAATAATAAAAAAACAAATATATATATATATATATATATATATATATATATATATATATATATATATATATATATATATATATATATATGTATATATATATTACTATCTAGAACTATTGATCACTAGTCATTCTGTTGTGCTTGTCTGAGGATTTAAACAAAAGTGTCAACACTTAGAAAAACAATCTGAAGATGAAAGATGATTCACTTCAGCCAGAAGCTAAAGAGCATTCACATTCCAAAGCTGTGAGTTTTGGTACTTTCACCCGGATAATGTGAAGTAAGCTCACAATGGATTTCTGTTAATCTCCAAGCTCTACAAAATAATTACTTGTTTTCCACTCCTGAGTATTACAAATATATCTATGATTGTTTGTATGCTTTGTCATAAATTTGTTGCATAAATATGCGCCAGCCCCTAAAGAGAAAGACTTCCCCAGCATACTCTCGGTTCCTCCCAAGGTTCTTCCTCATCTACTTAAGTTCTTACAGTTTTTCAACTGCTGCTGTCGCCTTTGGCACTATTCTTTGTAAAGCTGCTTTGGAACAATAGGCTATGTATTGTGAAAAGCGCAAGACAAATAAATCTAATTGAACTGAACATTGAATTGGATCCGGCAGTTAATGGGGCTAAATGAATAGATCTTCAGCACCAGCCATTAGCACTTGAGACATGTTTCTGGGTGAAGGACAGACATAGGCCTACTGTTTGAGCTTGAATAACAAGGCAGACACAAATGAAATGCAGATACAACTGCAATGCTAACCACATGTCAGTAACGTTGGCTTTTCGGTTTTTGGGACCATGTTAGCAAAGTTATGCAATCACATGTCCTCGCATGAACGATAAGCCACTTCGAGAATTTAGTTGTTGACGGTCGCTCTTGACAAAGGGCAAACATCTGACCCATCTATCTAGTGAGTAGTTCCACTCAGGTGAGAGTTTGAACTCTGCTCTGTTCTGAATCAATAAATGTACTATGTGTACACAAGCTTATTTACTATGGGGGAACAGCCCACTGAGCATCATGACCCGATTCCCTCCTTTCAGTCTCATGGCCACTGTCCAACACTCGCATCACGTAATGCACGCTGTCACTTATAACCAACACACCGCTCGCAGGGCCTGTTCGTTCTCAAGAAGTGTTCAGATTCACATAATGCTTTCTTGTCGCTCCGCTAAAAAGATTAGCCTGTAGCTACAACTTTATTTCCCCAACACGCCGTTTTGTTTTAGCTCAAAGATGTGATTATGTAGGCCTAGTACGGAATTGGTGGTGGGGGAAAAAAATCTGAGGAGGGAAAATAATAAGTCAATGCTTTTGCGTTCCCTCCCCATTGCAGAGTTTAGGGGCTCATAGCCTAACAATTAAAAAACAAGAACACCTCTAATCAGTGCTGTATTGTTCAGTGAAAAGGATTTGGCCAAGTAAGATCAAAGCCATTTAGTAATCCAGAAGTTTAAACTTTGCACGACTCTTTGTCTCTATGTCCACACACATTCCAGCGAACGAACAGCTGACGGGACGTGAACATCAACAACGCGTGTCCGTGAGAGGGAGGTGGCGTGCGTTCGCGTCATATGGCCCGCCGTTCTCTGATTGGCCAGCGCGACTCACCAGACATGACCGCGCTTGTTTTCTGCAGAGGAAGCGCGCGTGCGGCAGTATTGTAGTCTACTGTGGAAAGAAAAAAGGCAGCAGGGTTTCGTGAAGAGATGACCAAACAACACATCTGAAACCATCCTTTGTTTGCAAAATAGTTTTAAAAGGCACAGTCGCGTTGCAGACGAGGATACTGCCTAAGGATCAAGGTGGGTTTTCATAGCCTATCCATTAACTCACTTAGAACAGTTTGTCTTTAAGACGTTTAGTATTTGTAGCGCAACAGATTGGCTTTCAACATTATTACAACGTTTGTGTGAGCGTCTTTTTCTCATGCATAACGTTTTTGATTCTCGCAGTGCCAAATGCCAAGACTAACGTTAGAGGAACACTGTTGGAGCTGCTCCTGTTCAACCAGTGTAAAGACGAAGGACCTGTCAAGTGCCAGCTGGATTGTTTGTAAAACGGGTGAAATGATGTCCATCATAACCTCAGTGCTGAGCCACGCATACGGCTCTCTGCACAGCCTCCAGTCCGCTAATTTAATTCGACGGGGGCTTGTATTGTTTATCGTTGGAGTAGTTCTCGCCTTGGTGTTAAACTTGCTACAGATCCAGAGAAACGTTACATTGTTCCCAGAAGAAGTGCTGGACACGCTGTTTTCTTCCGCCTGGTGGATTCCCGTCTGCTGCGGCACTGCTGCTGGTAAGTCAGTAACGGTAGGGCTCGAATACACTGTTTTGTATGTGTCGATAAGACAAACACGGTCTGCTTGCTGTGGGCCTTTTGATATCGTGTTTACATTACGTAAGAGTCCATATACTAGTGGCTGAGAGCAGTTTTGTTGACATTGGGTTTTGTCGCTATCGGTAAGTACTGCCCTGGAAACAGCCGGGCATTCGGGTTCATTCTTGGGGTGCCGCTTTTTCATTGGCTGCGCTCAAAACGGGTGAGCTGCGAGGGAGGCACGCCATTGGCTGTTACGCCGAACATGCCACTTAGCCGAGAAGAGAAACACGGAAGTCGTGTGCAACATAAATGAATAGCGACTCCGCCTCCTGCATTCTTCACAGTCCACTCAGTGGTGATGTGGACACATACACAGTCTACATCCTTTTCAGTAGTAGTTTTTGTGAACTCACACTTAATATGACTCAATGTATGTCTAAAACTAATGTCGTCTATTTATTTATTAAACATTTGGTCAAACAAATTTAATTTAAACATAATTAACTTTAAAATTAGATTCAGAATAATAAAATGTGATTAATTTTTTTCTCTCTTCCTCACATTGTTTTGAAAAGTGTGTTACATAACACAGTGTTATTTAAAGCACTACGTTTTCTCTTTCCGCAGCTGTGGTTGGTCTGTTGTACCCCTGTTTGGATCGCCATCTCGGAGAGCCACACAAGTTTAAACGGGAGTGGGCAAGTGTGATGCGCTGCATTGCTGTTTTTGTGGGCATCAATCACGCCAGTGCTGTATCCTTACCAATGCCCCTCATGAAATTGTAGCCATTGTGGAAAATGAAAACTTTTAAACTGTTTTTGAGATTTTGTGTTTTAAGGTTGGAATTTACCACACCACTTTTAAAATCTGATTTTAAAACACTCTGCATCATACACCTGCCGACAATATAAATTGTGAATGAGGAAAAACCTGACATCATACACTAAACAGCTGATGATCACATTCGTTTCATTCTGAACACAACAACACCCTCCCCCTTCACACACACACACAACAAAAAGTGGTGTACTGTATTCCAGTCTTAAGTAAAAAATATATGTATTACTGTACTTACACCAAGATAACAGATTTCTTCAAATACCAGCGAGCACCTTAATTACCATCACATGAAGTCTCAAAACATTTGTTAACATTTATCCAAGGAAAGTGCTCAACTAGAACTAATGAATTATTTCCTTAAGTCAAAGTACCTCACAGAAACTGGACTTTGCCAATAATGTGCAGCTTTCATTAACTCTGGCTGCCCTGTCTCTGGGCCTGTGGTGGACGTTTGACCGTTCCAGGAGTGGCTTTGGTTTAGGGCTGACCACTGCTCTTCTAGCCACTCTCATTGCTCAGCTGCTGGTCTACAATGGCATCTACCAGTAAGTTATGACTGACACACATGCTGTGGAAAACATTGTGTCATCTATTACCAAGTAACGGCTGAGTTACAGACTTGCTTGCTTCCATATTTAGATCTGCAGTTGTAGAACATGGTCAGTCATCAGATATTATATTTTTGAAGTGTTTTGGTCTGAATGTAATTTTTTTCCCAATAGCTTGGATTTAACAGTTTTTAAAGGTTATTAGCTAGTTGTTTCAGAGCTTTATTATTTGTTTCTCAGGTATACGTCTCCAGACTTCTTGTATGTACGTTCGTGGCTGCCTTGTATATTCTTCTCTGGTGGAGTGACCGTAGGAAATATCGGCCGACAGCTAGCTATGGTGAGAAACATTTTCTCATATTTTCTGCTTCAACCCTTCCCCCCCCCCCCTGTCTTTCATATTCCATGAAATAATTCCTATACAGTAACTCTGTTAAATTACTCAAGTATTGTCTTTAGTTTCCTGGATTTCTTTGCACTTGGCCAGTGGTTCAGAAATTAAACTTAAAATGGCGCACACCCACATAAGCAAAAGTGAAACTCTGTATCCTGGAATGGTTCAGCTATTCACAGCACTCAGTGTAAATGCTTAGTCTAGTTCTTCTCATAATAACAAACTTGAATGATTTAGGAACCAAACCAGACTCAGACCCAGGTTATTACACACAACAATTTAAATATTTACAATTTAACATACTACATTAAGCATTATTCAGACCGGATTAGTTTGGTAAACAACGTTTGAGAGAGTCATTAACAAAAGACGTCTGTGATTTCACAAACTGATTCCAACTGTAGTTGGGATCCAAGGTTTTAATTTATAAAAGGCAGCACAATGGCAAACTATCTTTAGTTACTGTATTTGATGAAGGTCAGAACTTTATCCAAATGGGACTTCTTTGTGGACCCATGAGTTAGCTGAAAAGTGGGGTAGGCAGTTTTCCTTGTTACTTGTATAGATGTTGTGTTAGATAACCAAAAAAAGAAGTTTGATTTGAAAATGTATCTGACCTCTGGAAAACCTATGTATTTAGACTCTACTTCATTCTCTTACAACACTCCTAAATTAATTAGTAATGTGTAAGGTTAAATGTGTAAAAATCTATCAAGTACATTCCTTTAGAGTGATGAGTTTAAGTTTCCAGTGCTGTTGACACCCTCACTATCTCGTGCCTTGGCTGAAACTTCATGCCTGGACATCTTAATTAGTTGCTGATTGTAGTCTGAGGCATGTTTGTGCCATCCCATCCAAGCCTTTTTAGTCAGCTGTGCCTCTTTGTCTTGCTGACATAACCTCGTTCTTTCTCAATAAGGGCGTGAAAGCAGATTACGCTCCTTGTTTTTCATGCTAATGGTCAAAGTGCTTTACTGGCTCCAAGTGGTGCATTCTACATGTTGTTACTTGGTGTTTTTTTGTTTTCGGGTTGGCACCAGCGGATTTTGCTTGACCAATTGGGATTAGTGCTCTAGTATTTTTCTCAACTTTCTTTATGAAATGGCCAGTTGAGAGATTCAATGGACTTCCCATACAAGATGTACCTGAATATACTAAACCAGGACCTCTGTGAATCTATTTGAAAGCGATGTCTTCAACTGACTATTTCTAAATATAACTCTTACCAATCAAAATTTGTATGTATTAGTACTAACAGACCACTGAAACATTTGTGAAGATTTGAAGTAAAACATTGATTACCATTAAACTATTTACACTATACACTGTTTTGATATACGAGAAAAACGTAAATGTTTTTAATCATTAGGTTTGTCACCATTTCTGAACCAGCTTCTGATTAGCAAATATACACAACAAGCTTACATTTTATCTTTTAGTTGAAAATATTTAAATCGTGTGTGTATACAAAACAAAAGCATTTAAGATGAGGTAGAGCGAACATGAAAAACGCTAATAATACCAACTGCGCCAGTTATCGTGCAGAACGTACATATACACTCGAGTCGGCATATTGTTATCATGTTTGTTTCACATGTTCATGTTGAGGAAAAAAAGAATATCAATATACTAGGTTCAAGTTGGCTCCTCAGTCTGATAAGGCCAGGTGCAGAGAAAATACTTTCCGTCGACAGATGTTGCATGTACACGGTGTGCTACGGCCAAGTTTCTTACAGCGCTTTGTGTGTTGTGTTTTTAAACCGGTCTCCCTTGACGAGACCTTTAGGGAAGGATATGTCTCGAGATAATTTCGCTATGATCAGATAAGTTCTCGGATCACTCGGGGTACAGCTGCGCTTAGGCCTACCTGTCGTGAATGCAGTGATGGACATCTGTCTTTCCTCATTGACTGGTGTTTGGATTTCATGGTGTTGATATGCATGATAACTCTGTTTCACCCGACATTATGTTTCCACACAACATGTTGATCCATAGTTATTTTGATCAAAGTAATTCCAAACTTGGCTGCCCCTAGAGGCAGACGACATTCTGTGATCAAATACATTCAACTTGTTTACACGCTCCAGAGCGCCGCCCAGTGCATTTAGTAAAAACTGCGAGTTTTAGTTTGCTTGAGGATTTCACTGCATTTACGGCCAGCAAAGCAACATATGTTGCAAAATTCAAATAGTATTTTTATTTTTCAAATAATAATTACAGATCAGCTATTCGTGCACACCTCTAGTTTGGATGTTTAAATATAGCAATCTTTAGTTTTCGTAGAGATAGCTCTTCTTGGGAGACTAGCCAGCTGCCCATGGGTGAGGCATGTGAGAGAGTGTTGACCTATGAGAGGCTATCATATTTTACAGGACTCCCCCATCCACACAAGCCTTGTATAATTTGTGTTTGTCATATATAGTGCATACTAATTATAGTAACAACAATTTTGAGGGGCCAAGTGGGCTTTAACTGGACCAGGTTCAGCTTTGTGACAACAATTTTGAATTGCTTAACTGACTTCCAATATTTAACTATATTAATTCAATTGCTGCATGTATTGCACTCTAGTATAGTTTATGCCCTATATTCTAAGGGAATTAGGGACATAATGCAAATCAAGCTGTTTTATTTGGCAATGCAAACACTGTATTTTCTTTACTAACGGACAATCTGTTTTTCCACAGGGCTCGACAGAGAAGCCTCATAATGACTAAGCGGGTGACAGAGGTCATGAAATGAGCTACGAAGAGTGCCAAAAAAGAGGGCGTGCAAACTGAGACTATATTGGGTGTCCCTGGTTTCTGTCCAAGCGTAACTTCTGCTCTTAATTTTGCTCCTCTTTATAATGATACAAGAAAACAAGAGCGGGTTGGTCTGAGATGGCCCGGTGTGCCATGAACAGCACATTCGAACACCCCTGGCATTCATTACTACCATCAGCGTCGTCATTGTTACAGTTCCTTGCAGTAGTGTTACTGGTAACATCAGTCTCCTTATTACCAGGTTGCTGGACTGCCAATATAGGACTGTACAAAATCATAGCTTGGTGAAACTTTGTGTATACAAATGAGTGTGTGTGCTGGTCCTATGTCTAAGACTAGGGGAAAAAAAGGTGGTGTGGAAGTGCACATTTTTTTTGGTGTTTTACTTTGTGCTGGAGAACCGAAAGAGAAATCAAAGGGAAAAAAATTCAAGACTGTGCAAAATATCCAAAGAGGTCTGTGTACTGTCTATATAGGATTTGTTGTAGCTTAATTTTGAGAGAAAAAAAAAAAAAACTTGCAGCATTGTGAGTGAGTATTATTATGAGTCTCAGAGAGGTTTGATTGCCAATCACTTTTGTGCAGGCTGGTTAGTGTAGTATATTGACTGAATTTATCATATTATTGTCATACTTTGTTGCTAACGCAGACCAAAAGTAAAACTAGAAATATTAGTTATCGAGAAATGAGGTTGCACCTTGAATTAAAAGTCAAACATAAGTTAAACCGTCAAGGATGCCTATTTGTATTAATGTAAACTCATAGAATAATTTGAAATGGTGTAATGCAGTCCATTTAAAGGTTGGAAGGCCTCAAAGGTTTGCAATCTGTGATTGCCTTTGTATTATATAATTAAGTGCTTTTGTCACTTGTTCTCCAGTACAGTAATTTTTATTTTTCTTTGTACTTCATTTATTGTGTATTGCTCATCACCTGTAGCGGCTTCTATAGCTAATATGAGAGGTATCACCGGGCTAGTGTGTAGGTTTGGGGATCTCAGCAAATTAAGTGCAATCAGTTACTTTGAGCCTGGTATTCTTTCATATTTATTACTTTTTACAATGTTAAGATACCCCAGACGACTCTTATGCAGTATAGCAACAAACCAGCAATAAATAAATTGTTCTTGCGTATATGTGAAGGTGTAGTATGACCGCAAACTCATTTTTAAAAGTCATGCACAAAAGATAATCTTGCAAATGATACCAATGACCATTTCCACTGTTCTGAAAAGAAAAAACAACATCATCATGTTTTTCTTTGTCTTTGCTAGCAGTAGTACGTTGGAGAAAAAGAATTTTAAGCAAAATGCTTTGTGCTGTATTTTGGGAATGTTAGAAGAAGAACATGAGGGAAATGTTTTAAAACCATGATAAACGTTGCTCTCAGGAGTAACAGGCTCTGTCTGAACCTCTCTGCTTCAGGGAATGAGAGATGTAAAACTGAATGAAAGCTTTATTTAAAGGGGGGAGAGAAATACAATTTTGTGTTTCTAGGAGTGAGTGCATGTGTCTTTAACACTTTGGTTCATTATGTTTTAGTTTCATTGATGAATGAAATTCAATAAAATTGTGTGTTGTACAACAGTCTTTGAACTAGTCATTTACTCTTGAGACATGTGTGCTTCTTATAAAAAAAAAAAAAAGCTTTCTATTCATTAATACAATGTCAAATTGTATTGTAATGTTCCGTCATTGAGTTGTTAACCTGGTTACATTGAGCTCTTCTGCCCAATAATATTAATTCAACTAGATTACAGGCAGGAGTTTGTAATATTAAATGTTAAAATGAAACATTATTATGTAGGCCTATATATTTTGAGTCATAAACGGTGGTTTGGGTTTAAGTTAAATTGTATAACCTATTCATCATTTCACCTTCAAAATATCTAGGTTGCAAAAAGTCAAGCTAAAGTTACGCAATAACTTTTAAGTGCATTAAATGTTGATTTTTGCCTTGTTCCTCACACCACTGAGCAGATAAGCTGATAGAGAAACAAGCAGTTTTCAACACATTTGTATATGTGAAATATTACTGAAATTATTGTAGCTTGGTCAATCTAATTGGGTATTTACACCAGAATAATAAGTATATATTTTAAATAAAAATGTTATGTTTCCATATATACTTTCAAAGTTTCAAACTGATTAACATGTTTTCTCTAAAAAAATCCTTCTCCCTCCACTATCTCACTGCCTTCATTCTCTTCCCTTTTGTCTGGACCAAGAGGAAGTCATCTGAACTGATCTCCCCTACCCCCTCATTACTATTTTTTATCCTTTATTTATAATCTCATGGCAAAAAAAAAAAACAAAAAAAACAGATAAACAACAATAACAAGGATTTATGTATCGGCTAAAGCCCCGTTTACACCAATAACGATAGCTAGATATAGTAGGCCTTCTACATTAGCGTCCACACCAGCGGACGATATCGTTCTGTTTATTCTAAGCGCGTCACTCTAAATGCTCGAAGTCATTACAGCAGGATGGATTATGATTGGCAGTCAATGTTTTTATCGTTTATCAACTGGATAAAATTGTTCTGAAAGTGAATCCAACGATATCGTTTCTCTGTTCTGTTATTATCATTATAGCTGTTGTGTGAACTGCTATTTTTTTATATTGAGAACGATTTTTAGAATTAGGCCCATATCTTTATGTTTATCGTCCTTGATGTTAACGGGCCTTAACTTTTAGACATATTGCACATAGGCTACACCCTTTCTTCCCAAACATAAAATATCCTTTTGAAAATTTCAAAGGGGCTATGTAGAATTCAGGAACCCCCCTTGTTATTAGCGACACTGGTGGCCGTTAAGTGAACTGCACAGACAGGTTATTATAGCTCGTACGCGCACTTGTGCACAAATACGAGGCTGAAACTGAATGTGATTAAATGGCCTGATATCCACCTTATTTTTCAACATGGAAGTAAGGTGTTTTCTGTGAATGTGCAAACCTCGATTTATAAGCCACTATAGGGAAATAACGAGAAGAATATATCAAAGTGCAGTAAATTGTAAAAATGTTTGCGCTACAAACCAACGTGTTTAATAATAGACTATGGTAAAATATCAGGTTAAATCAAGCAGCATATCAAGCAGCATTAACGAGCTGTGTTGGACAGCTAAAAATAACAGGAAGCCAGACATTACAATTATTTTTAAAAAGCCACGCCCAATCTTACCTAAAAAAATAAGGTGGATATAGGCCTACTCACGGCGAAGTTGTTTTTCGTTCTTCGCTTAGAAGTTAAAGTGATAGATGCAATATATAGGCCTATTAATAATTATATACAAATTCCAAACGGCCCTTTTGCACACTTCAAGGGGCATTATTTGTAGGGGCTTTCCAAACGAAGGTGAACAATCCCTTCACGAAGGGCCCATCCTTTGGCTAGCATTACATCATATTATCACGCTGTCCTTCATGCAAATGCTTTTAAACCATTCAAGCGCGACAAGACAAAAGATAACCTGCTGTCTCTGAATGTCCTGATTATGTAACACACACACACACACACACACACACACACACACACACACACACACACACACACACACACACACACACACACAGAGAGAGAGAGAGAGAGAGAGAGAGAGAGAGAGAGAGAGAGAGAGAGAGAGAGAGAGAGAGAAGCGCGCCATAATCGAATTCTCTTTCGCGCTTGAACAAACAATTACAATTATGCCAAAATGTCCGTTTTGTCGAGCAGTCTTAAATTACTTAAACGTCTTAAACGTCTTAAAGGGATAGTTAACCCAAAAATGAAACTTAGGCTACCCCATGATTTACCATCAAGACATTGTTTGTGTATGACATTCTTCTTTCAGACAATACAATCAGAGTTATATAAAAAAAATGTCCAGGCTCTTCCAAGCTTTATAATGGCAGTGAGTGGCCGTTTATGTATGCAAGTCCATCAAAGTGCATCCATACATCATAAAAGTGCTCAACGGGGTTAATAAAGATATGCCTACACAAGTCGACTTTCGCCAAAAGAGTAGGCCTAAAGGCCATTGCACACTGAGTCCGAAATTCGCATCCGAAATTTTCGCACTTTAAAAAATAAATACGACCTCACGTTATGTCAATCACGCTTGCACACTGCCTCCGAAACTTTCGTCCGTCATAAAAAAAATCGAAACGGGTTCGATTTTCTGCGTTTTTCGCATCCGTAACAAGCAGTTTGAATGGTGTTTGAATGGTGCTTTGACAATTCAGAGCCACCGAATCACGAATACGAAAAAACGCATACAAAAATTTCGGACTCAGTGTGCAATGGCCTTAACACTTGATGTATGATGTAGGAGTAGCATAAGCTTTGACGCCTCACGTGGTTCAAACAAACAGGGCAACAAACTCAAGCTCCTCCGACATTTCTCTTAAAAAAAAAAAAAATCTAATTTTGGCATTCTAATTTGTGACTGGTGTTTTGTTTTGCTCTATCCTCTGTGCTTCTGCATCAATGTCATGTCAAGTGTCACTCTTTCGTCATAAATCGATGTGTACGTGCCGGAAGCTAGTTGTTTATATTTTTATTACACAAACACATCACTTCACTTCAGAAGGCCTTTATTAACCACTCCAGAGCCGCGTGTAGCACTTTCATCATGGATAGATGCACTTTAATCAAAACATAAACGGCCATTCACTGCCATTATAAACCTTGGAAGAGTTAGGAATTTTTTTAAACTCTGAAATCGTTTGAAAGAAGAATGTCATATACACCTGATGGCTTGAGGGTGAGTAAATCATGGGCTAATTTTAATTTTTGGGTGAACTATCCCTTTAAATGACCAGAACCAGGAGGATCTTAAAGAGAATGAGACACACTTGAGATTCTCTGTCAGCAGCGTCAGATCTTAAACTGATTCTGTCTGTCAGTAAAGTTAATCAAACAAAGGTAACAGAAAATTACTCACTGCTCTTGACTAAAAATAACTTTTGTAGCTTTAATAAGGATTAGTCTATATTTAATTTATAAGCAATGCAGTGCAGACTGCATAACTTTATTAAATTTCTGTAGCCTATATGTCCTGCCTGTTAGACAGGTAAATATGACATTTATTATGGGTTTATGTGAGAATTGTTTGAAGTTCACTTAAACTAAAAGTTGTTATATTTTTTGAAGCCTAATGTTAAAAGAATTGATAGCTTTGAATTCGATTGACAGCACTAATAATATATATATATATATAGATCTGGCTGTGAGACTAGTTAAATGAATCCCTCTTCTTTGCATAAAACATAGACATTACAGTACAGTAAATCAGTCTACAGGCGTAGACAACCATGGAAGTCAAGGAAGGTCTCATTCATTTTTTTAATTTCATCACAAGCTGTTCACACATTGGCAATAAAATAAGAGATTAATAGCCTACATGACAAATCTTATAATTGTTGTAAGTAAAGACAGGCCTATCATCTGACAAGGTTCTAATTTAAACATTGCCACATTAAAGAAACAAATACATATCTTCTTTACCTTTTCAAACACAGTTAGACCTTATCTAATACAACCGGAGGCTAAAATTAATGTAAATCTTAATACATTACAAATTGTACAATAAAAAATAAGTTGCCCAATATAAGTGAAAAAAAAGTGTTGCATTGTGTCTTTCACATACTTGATATTTATCATCCATCCATCAATTCTCCAAGCAGCTTTATCGTCAGCAGGGTGTCAGGAATGCTGGAGGCCAGCATCTCGGACGGATGGCCAGTCCATCACTGGGTAAATTGACATTTGTATGCGTCTCAATGAACACTTTCATTATATTGGTTCAAGTTAACGTCAGCAGATGGCAGTATTGTACATTTTTCATTAAAGAGGAACCCCTCCTGGTTGCGGGAAGACTGCCTGCGCCTAGTCCTTCTTCAACAGTGACAGGCATGTCATTGGTTATATGAGATGTCCCTTCACATCTAATACAAAAGCCAGATGTTTCAAAAGTGATTCTGGACCACTGAAGATGTGAGAATATTTCTTCAGAAAATAGCTTTTAGCGATATTTAAAGTACATTTATATAATTCCTGGTGGTTATTGAACACAAAACTAGCAACAATAAAGACATAAAAGAATACAACAAATTGTTTAGTTGCACCAGAATTGGACTCAACAATACAGTAGCCTATTGCTGCTGGTGAAAGTGTTGTGGTTATGAATGGGCAGGGTAATTAAAACTATAAAGCAATAAAAAGATAACATTAAAAATATGTTTCTCATATGACATTATTGTGCCCTGCAGCCTAACACTTAACCTCAGTTTGCTCTGGAAGATTGTCACAATTTTTAAATCTGCTTGTAAAAGTTTATTTATACCAGGTACAAGCAAAAGATAAAGAACAACAAAATAACAAAAAGAAATGTTTGTGCATGTTGGTGGATTTTCCACGTGTTTGTATGGAGATGACTTGCAGAGGTTTTAACAGGCGTTGAGGATTTAGATTGCTCTTTGGCCCTGGGTAAGGGCCCCCCCACCACTCCTCTAATGGAAGATGATTCAGTCGAACGGACGAGAAGACAGAATCGCAATTACCCAGACTTATTGAACTCACCCCTGACATTTCTTTGGCTTCTGACTGAACTACAAGAGGATAGGGAAGTGGAGGAGAGATGAAGGGGAGTGGAGGGATAAAAAAAGAAAGAGAGGGAGGGAGAGAGAAGATAGAATAAATTAATGAAAAAGAAGACTGAGGTCTTGCACCTGGAAAGATATAATGCAGCCATATAGAAACGTGCACAATTAGACAAAAACAGGCTAATCGCCACATTTTTCAACTAACAAAATTATCTTAAATTGGACTGCCAGGCTGTGGAATACTTTCTGCCCCGGTCAACACTGTCACTGAATCTAAGGATTGACACTGTGCATATTAAGCCACAATGACAATCTCTCTCCATTCTCTCACTCAATATCTCTCGCTCAGTGTCTCAACGCAGTCTCACACAATCTTCGAGGGTAGCAAGATAATGAATTGTAGAATTAGACCTAATGGGACACAGACCAGCGACGGTATTACAGGGGGGTGCAAAAAAAAAAAACACAAAAAAACAGAGCACCATTTCAGTCCAAATTGCCCGCGATGCCATTCAAATGCCAGTCTGGCATTTAAACATGTCTCTCTCCTCACAACTGACCAGGACTTCCATTCGCCTCAGTCAATCTGATTCAGCCCTGCCTGTTCTAATTGGTTTATGGATTCCATGCTCGATCACAAGACAAGTTCTCTTGTAGTTAAGGTGGTGGCAAAAGTGCTTTTCATTAAGGAGGGTCAAGGTCACAGGATTTATGAATGTAACAATAATCAACAAAAAGGGTTCAACTGTCATTATAACAGCATAACCACCTTCCCTGACATTTGGTTACAATCTCATTTTGGATTCAGACATCTAATGCCAAAGGGGTTTGAATTATTATTATATTTTTTTTATCTTTGGACGAAACATACTACAAGTGATCTGCAGGTGTATGAAGGGGGTGCGGGATGACGATTAGGCCAGTCATTTATTTCCAAGGCACTTTATATTAACAATGTCAAAAAATGAAGATTAAAACTGATATTCTTCAAGCATTGTACAAATGAAAATCAAACATACTTCCCTCTTGAGTGCAGTAGAATGAATTTCACAGTTCTGTGACGGCTGCAGTCAGAAAAGTAAATATCAGGTGGTGACACATGAAGCGACTGATCCGCACAAATCCTTTACAGTGCAAATGAAATACACATGGCTTTACGGTCTGGGATTAACTGTCTGTTGACTGCCGTTAGACCTGCCACTATTACAACCTAATCAAGCACATGAAGACACACTCTAACAGTAGGCCTGTGCCACAAAAAAACATGTTATTCAGGGGTTGGTTTTTTAAATATATTTTTTACATCGTCTAACTGATAATGATAAAGATGAAAAAAAAATTGTTATAATTGCTTCACCTGTATCTATACTGTTATTTAAAAAATCTGATTGACACATTTCCAATAATATTCTACCTTTTCAGAAATCAGCTGTCTGTGCTGCTACTCATCCTGGAGAAAGGGAGAAATCAAAAATCAGTTAATTGCCATTTTCCTACACACTAGGACTGAAATAATAACATTTCTTTGGCTTTCTTCAAAATACTGCTTTTATTTAAAATTGTATATTTTTCATGAAAGAATCATGTAAAAGACAAACATTTACCCTGAGGTCGGTGGCCTTCTCGTGACATTCTGCAATGTTACTTTTAGATAAATTATCTGATTTGATGCCAGAGTTTTTATATTTAGGCATTTTACCAGAATATTTTGCAGGGGCTCCTTTCAATATGCATCTCTGGATTTAGTCAGCTATTAACTGTTCACAACACTATTGTGAATAATGAAAAATTATGTAACCAAAATGCCACAATTATGAAGAGAATTATGAATACATTATTTATATAAATATATTAAAGAAAGAAAATAAATACATTAATATATTATTAGTTTATTACAAGTCGAATTCAAATAGCCTATGATGACTAAAATTATTAGATTTTTCTTCCAAACATTGTGCACACATTTATTCTTTGAATTTTTCTTTGAAAAGCACTGTCAAATTTGTGAATTCAAAGCACAAAGAGGGATAGACAGCTTATGTACTGGAATATTTTAAAATTGAATGAAGAATACAGAAAGTGCAAAAACAGGGAAGTGAAGATAAATAGATTAGTGTGTGAAAGATGGTGAAATGACACATTCCTCATCACAAAGCAGGAGAGCAGCTGTGGACGGAGCAGGTTCCGGTCGAGTACAGACGCACAAAAGAGGACTCCAGCTTTCCCAGAGGGGCACTGGAAGGGACACTGGGGTACAAAAAAAAAAGACCAAAGCTACATTAAAAATATACGAGGTAGAATTATATTCTGCATTCAAACCTTTAAACGTGATGCAAAGAAACTTTCTGAGACATTTGACCTCATATCTCTATGCCTTACCATGATTGGCAACTGGTAAAAGGCCTTGTTTCAGGAAGCCCTCTCTTCTCAGCTGTGGTCAAAATAAATATCTTAGGGGTTAGGTTAAAGGTGGGGCACGCCACACATGGAATAAGCCTCTTCTCTATATATACATGCTGAATCTGAAGATATTAGTGATGCCACACACAAAGAATATCCCAGCCTATTTTGTGTCCTCATATGCAAGTAAAAAGCAAGTCCACAATGACAATTAGATACAACTGCCATATTATTTTTTGACCCGTAAGACTTTCATATTGCTTTTCTTTATACAGACCCCTTTTTCTTTGATAGTTAAAATTTCCGATAGATATTAATTCACCAACATATGACCTCTTAGCCTACTGTTGACAGACTGAGCTATAGGTGCACCGTGCTCGTTATGTAGTAGCATTCTAATTACTTAAAAAAATGAGTGACACGCTAAAGTGAGTAAAGCAACAAGTGCACAGTGAAGTGGAAGTGGGCAAAGTGTTTAGAGACAAGTGATTATTGCGCACGTCACGCGACACACTTGTCGCGAGGGTCGTAAACAATCAAAAGCGCGTGAAACAGGTGCCAATGGAATTCGAAACATCTAAACTCCCGCGAAGAAACCATGATAGCATACTGTGACCCACCCAGGGTGTTCAGACATCGGAAAAGGTAACCTATAGCACGCGGACTAAGCGCTAAAGTATTCGCTTATTGTTTTATGGGTTATGTTCGTATAGCCATACCCGCTCCCTCCTCTCATGCTGCTTAAAAAACCCGTAACCCTGACGTGTATAGCCACCACGTGGTGTTTAGTAATTGTCACAAGAAAGATTTACCAGCAGGTGAAGGGTCTATATACACCTTTACTCTTATTCAATTTACATCCACTGCGCATATGCTTTTTTTTTTTTTTACAATATTCGCAAAATATTATTTTCATCTTTTTAGCATATTTGCTTTTTTTCAACAGAACTATGCACTGTGCTTTAAATATTATTTGTCAGTAGACCGGGCGAATCCTATGCAAAGCAATCAAAGCCTATAGCTTAGCCTATAGGTCTATGTATTAACTTGATGGCGTGTATTTTAAGAGAAATTATTAAAAATAAAAAACTTCTAAGAATTGTTGTTACCCGTTATTTTACAAACACTAACGCATAAGCGAATTTCTTAAAACGGCATAGGGCTATTCTGATAATATTTGTATTAGAAAATGTTGTTATTTTCAAATTAATTGGAAATGAGAACATTAAATGGCACACGTTTTAACGAATTCTTGTATCACATTGTTAAGCTGGCATATACAAATTATCTTAAAAGAAATGGAGAATTAAGCCAGGATTAATGTTTTTGTAATCAACCATTCAGTCATGTTTATCATGAGACGTTTCAATTTAAATTATATATATATTTTTTTATAATAATTTTAAGGAAGTACAATTTTAAAATCATTGTTATAAAAAACTAAAATATTTAATCTTGTATCACCTCTAACTAAATAACTTCAATAAAACTCAGATTACTTAGTAAACTAAAACGTCAGTAGGCCTATTTACAAACATGCTAACTTCGTCTTAGTAAAAGATGAAAAGAAAAATACTGTAGCCTAAATAACAGACGTTTGATTAACACTTCCAGAAAGTACAAAAATGTAACAACATTTTAATGGCACGAAATGAACATGGAATAAAGACGATAGTTTATGCATGGATATATAATTTATTTACGGATGTCAGTGTTGTCAATGCATAATATACGTATACAATATATATATATATATATATATATATACACACACACACACACACACACACAATATATATATATATATATATATATATATATATATATATATATATATATATACACACACACACACATACATAGCCTACAATCTAAATACAACTTATGATTCCAGATCAAACGTGCAGAAATTATATATTTATAACGATCAACAAGACTTTCGTAATAGTGTAGACCATTTTAAAACTTTCTGGGTGCAAACTAATTTGAAGGGAAAAAAAGCGTTTAATGAATTATAATGTGGGCTGACATGTCTGAGAGGCGCTCTAAATGCGAGTTTTCACGGAGAAAAACGCTTGGTATTTGTGAAAGTGAAAATGCACCTGTGGTACTCTCTTCCATTCGAAAAGCCAACCGACGTTAAACGTGTCTGAAAATATTTTAAGCATCATTAATGATTTTTAAAGTTAGTTGAAAAAAAAGGGTCTACTCAAGCACGTAAAACAGTTTTGTCTTTCCAATTCACTGAAATCTTCAAGGTGGGATAAGTGGAGAGAGATACAAGGCTAAAGCTTTGACTGTCAATGAAGCCATTTTCTCCAAAAAGGGTCTCAAGATGGGAGCAGCATTCAATTAACTTGATCCCATCTAAAGAGCCTTAATTAGGTTTGTGGAGGACGCCACATGCACGGTGGGTCAGGGACAGCAAGACTGTGTCGACTGAAAGGAGACTTATTTACGCCAGGACGATCAGACGCTTTAGAATTAAAAGCATTAAAACCTATCAACTCTATCCTCCCGGCGTTTTCAAAGTGTCCACTCTGCTAGGATCCGGACCCCGACAGTTTCCTGGCTTTGATGGAGGAATCTGGATTTAAAACAAGAAGCATCAGTCATGTATTTATTTTACCCAATACCCACAGAAGTATTGGTTTCGCTCTTTGGCATTGGACCAAATTATGGATAGGTAAAGCCAACCAAATGATTTTTTGGCGCAATCACTTAAGTCGCATTTTTCAGGTATGGAGATTTTTTCAAACATTATTCGAATAATGACCTTTTACAAATCTTTGGGAATAAAAGAAATGTATGTGTAACATTGAAAACAACTGTCATCGTGTCATTGCAGATCCCAGACTGGTGGTTGGCTGGATCCTGCCCTGCATGGTGTCAGGACTCATATCGCAGGCGTGCTTTGACTGACCGTGTTAGTATGAGTGTTTGTGTGTCTTTTGAGAGCAAGACAGCGAGTGTTTGTGTGTCTTTTGAGAGCAAGACAGCGAGAGAGTGAGAGAGTTAAGGGGTGTGCGTTATCCTTTATATCAGGCTGCAAGCTCTATGATCACCAAGACTCGCACACGCACACACACACACCAGCGCGTCCATTCACAAATCGAGTCAGCGCGTCAGCACCTATTGTATTGACTGAACCAGTGGTATAAGCTATAGGCTACTGTGCGTTAAAGCTCAAGAGAGCCCAAAGACAACGCACCGAGGGACAAACACTGACCATTTCCAAAACAAACTGGTAGTCTATAGGCTATAAAACATCTATTCAAATAAAACTCTATACGCTGACTCCATCCATCATATTTCGGACTTTATATTGGCTTCTTTCGACACTGAAAGCATCGGTCTTTGCGAGAGCAAACGGCACTTCAACATTTTCCTATGGGACACCAGTTGGTGCCATTTTTTTACATTAAAAAAGCATATCTTACAAACATGAAAATATCTCAAATAAATAACATTCATTTTTCATAACTAAATAAATATTTATTTATTAATATTTAGACATTTGTTCTGTTAACCCGATGTGGCCAACTTTAATTATGATATGGACGTTGTTTCGTCTATGTTAAGCGAAATAGGGAAACCTTGTCGTACGTCTATACATGGAATCTATATAAATAAATAAATAATAGGAGGCTACTGTGATCAAATATAACGCTGAAAACACGACTCTTTGAATCCTCTCTCCATAATATCACCAAAGGTTGCTTCTAACAATATATATAAAAATAAATACATTTCTAAACAATTTTTAAATCAAGGTAGGCCTATTAGTTAACCACAGTCAAGAAAATGTCAGCGAGATTCTCTTAGGCTACAAAAAAGACTGAACGTGATTCAACCTAATTGACACCACCTATAGCCTACCCTATGCTCTTAACATTTTCTTTAAGATCATTTAAGAAGTCTTGCTGTCCCACTGTTTGAACATTTCTTAGTTGCAAATCCAATGAAATTCTTTAGAAATATATTCTTGTGTGAAAATTCAATTTCCTTGAAGTGCTCAAGAAGAGCTAGAATTGACAACCAGACCAAACTATTTTGTCTGGGCATCATGGCGCGGTGAAATGCAAAAGCTCACCAAAATCTTTGATGAATAAGTATAATGAAATATCCCTCAGGGTAGACTATGCATTCTGGAGAACAACATATAGACATGAAGCGCACGTGAAGGCTACACAGTCAACACAAAAGACGGAAAGGCTGATGACGGCAAATAAAAACATCAACGTATGGCCTTAATCCTGTGCACAGGGTTTGAGTAGTGGTGCCAGTGCAGTTAAGGCTGTCATATAAAGAACTGGTCCTCAAAATAGCCGATATAGTGTCAAATTAACGTGATATGAAAGATCTGTACAGACGGGCCTGCTTGAAACGGCATATTAAATCATGTGATGATATAGCCTATAATCCAGCATAAAAGTTGATTATTTAGGATTTATCAAATATGCACTTTGGACTGCACTTTAGGTTTATTATTATTTTGCTGTACAACAGTAAAAGTAGAGCTTACTAAAGATATGTGCATCGCTTAACCTGCGTTTTGTTGCAATGGGAGGGGGCGCCTCATATTGGATGAATGAAATCACAAGATACATACCCTACAGTATAGATTATTAAGCAGCAGAAGTATAGAGGGTAAAGGAGAACACGTGGATGGTTCTCTTATAGAATCCCTAATAGCACAATAATGATCGGTTGCATTGTTGTTATATTTTAATTAGTGCTGGCTGTTATAGGCTACTGTTGTGATATGCTTGTCGAATAGGCTAATTATTTTTTTCTATGCGCAAAAAAAAAAAAAAAAAAATTGTGTAAACTGCAATTCTCGCCCAAACCAGGGCGAGTGTTTCAGTCTTGTCTGTGGCAAAATAGAGAGGGATAGAGGGCAGGCCACGGCGCTTGCGATCTGTCAATTGCTCTAGAGTCTAGCCTATTGTCTTTTACCCAGTCCGCGCATGAAGTCGACGGTGAATTTCTTGCGGGTGATTAAATATCGTTGTAGAAGAATGCCCCTAAAACCAAAGCATCATTGAAGACCCTTAGATTTGATCAGTGTCCATTCCACACTTGAGAAGAGCAGGTGTACAACAGGCCAGTGGCTATTGTACCGTTATGGACTATTCAAATGGTGGTTGTCGGGGGATCTTCATCAAGCAACAATATCATCAATAGGAATGTAACCAATATAAAAACATGACTAAACAATATTTTTTGCCACACAGTTTAGTCCCTCCAACAATATTTGATGCAGTCCTAGTCAGTGAAACCACAATGAAAGATATATTATCTATGCTATAATATTTCGTTTTAACGGAAACAATTTTGCAAATAGGAAATAAGATATGCCTTGTTAGTGGCATTAAAAAGACGTGGTTAGGCAGATAATGTGCACCAATTTGAAAAGGGATTGCATGGTCTTGGCTCGCCAGAGACACTTCATAATGAGAAATGCAATCACAGAAGGCCTTTTGAGAAACCTCTTCTCACTGGGAGAAGCTAGATTAACCATACTGGCAGCTCCAACAAGGTGATGTCTTTACAAATGGTTAAGAGCTCAAATCTATAACCAAGTCGTTGCTATTGTTGATTTCGATGTGCTACATAGTAGGCTACAGTCAGTCAATGTAGTCAAAAATGCTCCTCAGGCGACCTTCATTATAGACATAACGACTCGAGGTTGTGTGATAAAATGCATCTGTATCACAAAGATGTGAACGATGAATGGATTTGCTGTGGTACCTGGAGAGCGCGGGACAGGAACCGTATCTGCTGGTTCCAGCGTTGCCACGGTGCCTATAGGGTTAAGGCTTATGAGCGAGTGAAAGTTGTTCTACAATTAATTTTTTTGGCGTGACTATGCTGATATTCTTTGAAATACCCAGTTATGTTTCAAGAGCCAAATGCATCTGTCCAAAGAAATGAGCATGAAATCATTAATTAAACTAAAAATATGGACTACACGAGTCGTATCGACAGATGAAGATCCCTCTGCGTGTTTCCGTTCCGTTGCGAAAATCTTTATCGCTGTACAGCATATGAATTGTAGTCTAGGCTAACATTCTAAATATTGAGGAAAATGGAATTTTTCACACTGCTCTTTAAAATGTCTGCATCATACACGAAGAAAACTGTAATGGTTTGGAAACAGCAAGCACTCCATTGCGGAAACGATTTATCCACTAGGCCTATTGGTTTGACGCATTCTGTGTAAGGCCATTACCAATTATTAGTTAGTCAAAACTGCGATATAATGATACAATAAAATACTTCCCCTGCTGAAAAACATAGCAGTACTCAACAGTAGCCTACACAAATATTTATCTAAAAAAAATTTGATTTTAAAATCTGCGGTCTCGTGATTGCGTTCGGATAGCGAGCTGACGACCAAATCTGAATAATGATATGCTATATGCATAGCAGAAATAATTACGCTACAAGTAAACCTCTACGATTAAGAGGGGAAAATTGTGAAGTCCGTGTTCAGTATGCAGGCTGTGTTTTTGGCACGGTCTGAATTTGTATTTCGGTGAAGCACTGTGTCTTTAAAAGTGCAAGAATGAGTGTTGTCTGTTACTCGCGAATCAGGGCCATGTGACTAACTCTAGACTATTCTATTGGTTGAAGGCACGTGTCTTGGATACCGGAGTGTAACGTCACTGGGGGCTCGTATTAAAAATAAGAACAAAAATCCGGAGTGAAAGTATTTCACGAGCAGTTAGGAGCCCCACTTCTCAGAGTAGCCACTGGAGCCTCGATAGTTGCATTGCGCACAAAACAAATAGCACCAAACTGGAAAGTTACGGTTCATCAATCTTAAACCGAGAACATTCCGTGACTGGAAGGCGTAACTATGTTTTTCCTTTGTGACCACGGTGCGCAAAGGCTTTTTATTGTCGCTAAAACACACTGACAGACTTTCTTGCTCAGTTTTGAAATTTTGCTGAAGTGAACAAAGTGGACGGAGTCGCCCGCGGAGCGGGTTGCGACTGCCTGAGTGCGGGAGAGCGATAAAGGGTTAAGGACAGAACGTGGAAAGTGTGTCTCAGCATGGATGAGAATGAGCAGAGCGCAAGAGACGCGGAACAGCGAGGAGCAGCGGACGAGTCCAACAGTGCCATTCGACCCCTTCTGCAAGCTCCTGGGAACCTGCAGCTCCCGCACAGAATCACAAACTTCTTCATCGACAACATCCTGCGGCCGGACTTTGGCCGTAAGAAAGAAGCGAACATCACTCGCGATGAGGGCAATCACGGCGCTCGAGAGAATCACAACCCTACGGGTCCTAGCACGGGACAGGTGGGAAGTACTGTTCCAGCAGAGGGAACTTCCACAACGCATACGAGCAGCGGAGGAAAGAAGGCTGAGATAGAGAGCGAAGAGCCCCTGAAGCCCCGCGGGGAGAATGTGGATCAGTGCCTGGGCTCAGAATCGGATAGTTCACAGAGCAATTCAAACGGACACCCTAGTCAGTCTATGCTGTGGCCCGCTTGGGTTTACTGCACACGCTACTCGGACAGGCCATCGTCAGGTACATTTCACTTTATTTTCTTATGGGCTACCATGTGCCGGGAAATCTGTTAAATTTATCGAAAGTTCTACAAGTTCTAATCTATCCAACTGTTTTCTATTTTAATCACGTATCCCAATTTTAGAGGGCCACTGCAATTCTAAAACAAACCCGAAAAAGCTGAAATATAAACCGCCAAATTTGTGAAAATTCAAAATCACTAAACATATCGTAATAAATAAAATCTCATATCTTTCATATTTCTGAACATGTATAGGCTATACGGAAACATTACGATGGGGTTTATCTCTTGCTTAAGTAAAACGACAAAGGTCCATCAAAACAGGCTTAAGATCGTCATAAACGTTCAGAAAAGTAGGCTATAAAGGAAGTTAACTAAATTTTCGCAAATTCGATTATACTTATTTTAGAGTTAGGCTATTATTCATTTAATTGTATTTCAATTTTAATTCCATACCGTTTGCTTTGGGATTGATAATGTTGTAGGCTAATAGTTTTGGTATCGTTTTAAGGAAGAGATGAGAAATAGAATGTGTCAAGGTTGATTTACCTTTAATTAAATATAAGTAGACTAAAGTAGCCTAAATAAAATATGACAGAAATACATTTTTAACGCTGAATGGCTGTAGCCTACATACAGGTTTTTGGTTTTGTCAAAGGTTTTGCCCTGTAAGCCTTCCGTCTTTGTTGAGATTTCATTAGCATATTTTTGACAATGGAGCAGGCCTTGCATTAACTATTCCGAGTTAGCAGTTGTTCATGAGTGTTTGTGCGCAGCAAAGTATTTCGTAACTTGAATATTTAACTAACTGTAGGCCTATTGCTACCATTTCAAAACAGAAGAAACCATTATGTGCATAGCTACTGAATGCTAATTCAACGTAGAGCAAACTCGATCAAGAGTTTGTCATTTAGCCTGGTCCGTCGATTTTGTTGTTGTTTGAGATATCATAAATTTAATATTTCCGTTACAGCTTAAATGAAAGATTCAGCTTAAATGAAAGATTGGAGTGCTGATTGATCGTATTTACGAGAGAGTGTGTTACATACAAGTCTACCATTTGTATAGGTCTATCCTTTTATTTTCGTTCAAGGAAAGCAACTAGACTGTTTAGCCTATAGGCCTACTGCTGTTGAATAATAGGCTACCTTGTCGCGTCAGTCTTTCATTTTTATTTTCGCGTAGGCTATAAATTGTAGGCTACTTTCACGTCAGCTTCTCGCGCAATTTTTGTTTACATTAAAATATTCATTCAATTATTATCTAACTGCACTCGGAGCGTTGCGCTAATTTTATGTTGTGTTTATTTTCTTAGAGTGATATAGACTTACACCAGTCATAACCAGTTATGATGTCGAATGTTCATTTTTAAGTATGATCGCCATTTGACCACTCATTCCATTTCGATGTCTAAAAAGGCTTCTTTTTTTAAACTAAGAAATGTCCAATATGGAGCAAGGCGCGAATCCCTCATCAAAATTCTGCTTCATCTCTGAGGTTTCCCGCATTACCTATTAATGGCCTCCACTCAGAGAAAGAGGGAGAGAGACAGGGAGAGCGAGAGCGAGAGAGAGAGAGAGAGAGGGAGAGAGAGAGAGATCCATACTGCTCACACCCTAATGTGACGCAAAATAAATAAATAAAGCCTACGTAAAACAGATTCATAAATTACAACACTTCGTTGAACATGTTTACAGCCCCCTCTCTCCAGACCCTGCATGAAAATAAAACAGATTAGCATATTTTGGTCCTGTTATGCAATTTGTGCTTCACTCTAAAAACTGTATGTTATTTCATCCCCACACGCAGGTCCCAGATCTCGTAAACCAAAGAAGAAAAGCGCAAGTAAGGAGGACAAACGACCACGCACGGCCTTCACGGCGGAGCAGCTCCAGAGACTCAAAGCCGAGTTCCAGAACAACCGCTACCTGACCGAGCAGCGACGGCAGGGTCTGGCGCAGGAACTGGGCCTCAATGAATCTCAGATCAAAATCTGGTTTCAGAATAAGCGGGCCAAAATCAAAAAAGCCAGCGGCCCCAAGAACGGTCTGGCAATACACCTGATGGCGCAGGGACTGTACAACCACAGCACCACGTCAAAGGAAGACAAATCAGACAGTGACTGAGACAGAGAAAGCGGGGAGGGGTGGAGATGATGGGTGGGGTGGGGTGGAATGGGAGGGGGAGGGGTGCGCGAGGTTATATTTACAATGCAATAATTCAAAAGAATAAAAGGGCCAGTTAATAAATATACCAGCATTAATGACGTTAAATAGAGGCTATATCGAATTATGTCAAAATACATTTATTGAATACAATTCTCTTATGAAATAATGGTCAAATTATTTCAAAAATAGGCTAGGAGCCGTTTTTTGCACTTGGGCAGAGTGGCTCTCTTGAGAAACAAGTGTTTCTATCGCTCTTCTTTGTCATGCTGTCACCAGAACCAAGCGTTTTCCACTATTAGCGCAACGCTCGTTTATACATTTATTAGTTATGTGGGGAAAATGCGAAAACCTTGCTTAAGTCCAAAGAGTCTTCTTCTGCATCCAGGCAACTGTGATATCAAATGCATTAGATTTGTTTTATTTTCACGTTTGTCGTATCATTTGGTTTGATGTTTGATACAAAATGGACGCAGCAATCGTCGCAATCTCAGCAGGAATTTTCAAAAAAAGAAGAAAAAAAAACTGTTCTTCTTGTAAATAAGTTCACCGTCTCAGCCTGGTTCATTTAAAGAGTAGGCCTAAATTGGGGGTGGGAGAAAAAAAAAATCGCAAAAACACGCGAGAACTTCTTTAACAGTGCATTACATTGTAGGTTATCTGGTAAGCCTAACATATAATAGCTACGAAATAACATAGCCTGGTCAAAACATTTCAACTAGTGCGCTAAATAAATAAACAAATGTACCGCAGCGTCTTAAATGGCATAGTTTTTATAAAAGAGCAATATAATCATCTTTTGTAGCAAAGTATGTTTTAATCATTATAATGCTGCCTATAAATGTGTAGCACTGACAATGATTTCGCTTATGCGCACTCTTGACAAAAGCCAGGATAAGCGCCACAACACATCACACAGAAATATAAACAAATAGGCTATATAAATATAAACCTATATAAAAACACACAACTATCGAATAAAAAAAAATTAAGCAAACCAGCTGTTTACTGTATGACAGATGTTAAAATACTGTTTTAATGTTGACTTCATATTTGTTATGTATTTATATAGATTATATTACAGGGGGGGAAAACTTTATCCAATGACCGGTGTTGCTTTTTATGTGAGAGTAGATTTCTAAGGTGTTTAAATTGCTTATTTATATTGCAATAACTTCTTTATGTGAATGAAGCGGTATTGGGGCCTTTGCATGAAAGCTGCAAATTGTCATGTAGGCATATTCACGCGTGTTTAGAAAAGTTAAAACGGTATGAACGAGATTTAAGTTGCAGACTGTATCCATATAGCCTACCAAATTGTGGAATTTTTACTTTTTGAATCTCTTTGTTTTATACCTGAAAAGAGTGTGTGACTAGCTATATAGCCACCAAACTTAACACACTTTGCCTTACAAGTTCAAGTGCGAACTTAATAACACAGAACTGTGCCGAATCAGAGAAAAAGTATTAGTTAAATTGCATATGAGCATATCTATGAATATGGCCTTCTATCTGATATACGACCGAATGAATTTACTCATCAGCGAAGATCTATCTATAAAAGCTATGTTGAAAGCTGAAAAAGAGATAAATTAAGATAATACAGTTTTATTTTGTGTTTACAGGTAGCCTACTGTTTGTTATATGTGTAAATAATTTGTATCACGTACGTATTAATTGTGTAATTAACTGCCTCCTGAAATCTTGATAAGAATTAAATAAACAATATGAATAATATTTCTCAATGTCTCTGTAGCTTCTTTATTTGCTTCTTCTCTAAGATTTAATAACCATCTCGCGCTCCAGTTTCATCTTGCTCTTTGGTTGAAAAGAACGTGCCGTCCTCTCATCAAATGGGAGCTGAGCCCAGCGGACATGACGTCACGGCGCTGGCACACAAAGCTTTACCAAATCAGGAGTGAGTCGGCAATGCACCCTCAGCAGTAGCCTGTAAGGTTTGGGGAAGCAGTGCAGATAAAGCCTATATAATTTCAAACGCATTATCGTTTGGATATTTCACTATTTCACAATTGTTTAACTTCTGAATTCTCTGTATCAGCAACATTTTGATGTAACCCTTTACATTGCCCCATCATGTGCCCCATGACTGGGACGACAGAGACAGAGTCATTGCCCCAAAAGCGTTAGATACCTTACAAGTGGACTTTATTCTATAACTAGCCTTTAAAATCACTCACAGTATAAATACCAAACAACATAAACAGACAAATAATTATAGGCCTAATATGTCGTTTGCTTTCCACTTAGCCTAATGAAATGCTCACACAAGGAAAAGAAAAAACCTATAGGCCAAAGTCATGCTTGTTCATAGCCGTATAAAAATATGCCAGACCTACTTAGGACTACGTTATCATAGTTATAAAAATACGGA